>NC_056732.1:581486955-581575344 GCF_019279795.1 Protopterus annectens
ATGTTGTTACTTAAGCATATGGAATTAACAGTTAAAGGCACTGATTGCCAAGGTTGCAGATGTATAAACCTTTTTTCCCCATCTGTCCAGTGCCCTTGAATCTCTGTCAGAGGGGGTAGAATTTTTTGCTGTTGAGGCCTTAACTCCCTTTGGACCCTGTGAAATAGTTTCAGGATCAGCAGCAGGGTTTCTAAATAAAACGTTATGCGAGTCAGGGACCCTGTAACACCTGTCAGGCTTACTAGGAGCCGGAGGTAAGGAGTCAGGGGTCAAGCTCGACTGCGAAAACACATCATCCACAATGTCTAAAACAGGGAGAAATCTTGACTCTCCCAGTGAAAATGCTCCCTCAAAGTAGGCAAGGTTTCTCCAAATGAATAATCCTCAGGAGATGATGCAGATGGTATGGACTCCTCTGCATCAGAATCCTCATAGGGAGGTATAGATAATTCCTGATCAGAAGAGGAATCAGAAGAAACAGAAACCTGATCTGAAGATTCATAATCAGTTTCTTGCCTAGGCCTCTTATCTGGAGGGGGATGGGAACCTCTGATCAAGGTAATAAGGTCTTCAGCCATTTTGATAATTTGTTTCTTAGGCATAGAGGCCTGTGCACGTGGGCTCATGCATCTTTTTTTTAGTTTTAGAAGTTGCTTTTGTCTTTGGTTTTGCAGCTGTCGGTTTGATATACAAATGTTGAGGCCTTAAAACACCCTCAGAAGCCGGTGTCTGCTCAGCGGCTCTGGACCCATCCGAGGGAGATACATCCGTGGGTCCAATACTTTGAGTATCTCGTGGCATGCCAGACTCCACATGGGTGTCAGTAGAGGCCTGCGACTCTAAAGTAGTGGATATCAGGGGCTGCAAAAGTGCCTCACTGAGTACCGGTGAACTGGAGACTGGCTTAGGAGAAGCTTCGTAGTCGGTTTTGGACCTCAATAGTCTCTCTCTGCCCTTTTCCTTGCATTTTTATGTACTCCGGTAGTCGGATTGCTATCCGACAACATTTCTGGGTAGTTTAATCTGTTTCTAAACTACTTTGAGGCAAAACTATACAGATGCTTAATAGTGCGTTGGTTAAATCTAGCACAAAACCGACAGCCAGGCACATTGTGATCAAGGCCTAGGCAAGGAATACAGTATAAATGGAAATCCTTATGAGGTATTTGCTTCCCACAAGTAATACAATTATTAACTTTTTCTGACATCGATATGGAGCAAGAAAAAAGTTTCCCCAATGGGGTACTTAGCTTTAGTGAAGACTTCGGTTCTGAAACTCAAACTCGTATATTTCAGTAGCTGGCCGACTGGCACTTGCAAAATGCTTCTGCTTTGGGCACCGCACGGCAAAAAAGACTGAAGAAAATGGGGTCAGCTGCTTGTTTTATACCCCTGACGACCTGACGTCATGGAAGAGGAGAGCAACCGATGCAGGACCCAAGACTTTGGAATTCAGGCCGACTGAGGACAACCTGCCAGCAGATTACCCACATGTAATGACTGCAACAGTGAAACACGCAGAACATCCACATTGCAAGGTGTTTAGTTACTTGATTTGCAGAATGCATTAAATCTTGTAAAGCTTTAGATTCTTCCCAAGCAGGAAAGGAAGACATTTTTTGTTTAAGCAGTTCCAAAGTATGTTGCCGAAATTTCAGCATATGGAACTGACAATTTAGTGCCCTGATAACAAGAGTAGCTGAGGTGTATACTTTTTTTACCCCATCTGTCCAATGCTCGTGAATCTCTGTCTGAGGGGGTGGGATTCTTAGCAGAGGTTGCTTTAATCCATTTTGGACCTGGAGAAATGAACTCAGGGTCAGCTGTAAGATTTTTAAAAAGATATTTGTGAGAGTCTGGGACTCTATAGCACCTGCCTGGTTTTCTGGGAGCAGGTGGAAGGGCGTCAGGAGTCCAGCTGGATTTGAGAAAAACATCCTCCACAACATCCAGGACTGGGGGGATGACTAAGGGTCTATGCTGTGGAAGATCTAGGAATTCCCAGAGTCTCTTTTTAGACTGAGGGTAGTCCTGACTCTCCCATTGGGAATGCTCCCTTAAGGTATGCAGGGGTCCCCCAAGGAAAATTCTCTGGGGGAGAGGCTGAAGTAATAGACTCCTCATAAGTGGAAAGGGGTTGCATGTCTTCATATTCAGATGCATCAGATTCATCTGACTCTTGTTCAGACAAAACTAAAGGGGACAGATCTCTCTTTCTTTTGGAAGGGGTAGCTGAGCCTCCCCTGATTAGCATGATAAGGTCTTCTGCCATTTTAAGCATTTGAGACTGAGGCAAGGTAGCAGGTGCCTAAGAGTGGGTCGGTTTCTTGGGTGTAGTTCATACCCTGGGCCTAAGAAACTTGATAGTTTTAGAAAAAACGGTAGTCGGTTTGTGTCAAGATTCGGTATTGCGAAGGACTTCCTCAGAAGCCGGTGCCTGCTCAGCAGCTCCGGACCCATCAGAGGGTGAGACGACCGCAGGATCCTTAGTCGAAGAAGAGTTTTGCGGCATACTGGACTCCAAAAGGGTCTTGGTAGCGGCCTGCAAATCAACGGAAGCGGCCAGCAAAAGCTGTGAAAGCACCTCACTGAGTACTGGAGAACTGACAACTAGCTTAACAGAAGCATCGTCGGTAGGTTTGGACCTGTGCAGTTGGTCCCCGTCTTATCTTTACATTGCTTTGGAAGATCTGCTGTCGGATGGCTTACCGAAGCCATGTCGGAATTTGAGGACTGTAAGCGAAAATATCTGGCTACAATAAGGGCCTGACAACGGATAGTTCTTGCGTTGAACAAAGCACAGAAGTGACAATGAGGGACGTCGTGGTCTGGGCCTAAACAAGTAACGCAGTAAAAGTGGAAGTCTCGGTGTGGTATCTGTTTTCCACAGGCGAGACAATTAACTTTTTTTTACAACAGTTATTGCAAGAAAAAAGGTTCCCCAACAGGGTACTTAGCTTTAGAAGTAGTAAACTTCAATTCGGTAGATGAAACCCAGGTAAGTTGAGAAGGTACCTGACAAAGTTCAGGTACTTTTTCAACTTAATTTAGCACAGTGGAGCTAAAACCTTAATACAAAGTTAACGGCAGTTATGGAGGGTACTCGGGTGGAACAACATAACTTTTCTGGCATCTCAGAGAGCGCTCAGGTGTAAGCACAAAGGAGTCCTCAGAAGATAAGTAGCCTTTAAGATGGGATGTCTGTGAAGAAGCGATCGTACGATGCGAATGTCATCTATGGCTGAAAAGTTCTGAGGATTGTGCATGCAGACATCACATTTAAGGCCCCTTGTTTTATGGCCCTATGTGCAACGTCCCATGCACACTACAGCAGCCAAGTTGAAGCTTTTGTAGAGAAGCCGGCGTACGAGTCACCTGAGGACAGGAAATCCCACACCTAAAATACTGCAACATACCAATAGAAGGACATCACAGTTCTTTGTTATATTTCCAGTTTGTACTTCTGCAGGTTTAGGATAAATCCCAGTTTCTGTAGTTACTGGTGAGCAAAGAAAAGGGTCCATTATGGTCTTTTCCCTGAAAGAGCCCTGTAAAAGCAAATCATGCCCATATGGATCCCTTAGCAGACTATCGAAGTTTCAAAACTTTGAAAGTCATATGGTCAGAACCATATGATCGGTTTTGAAACTTTGAACATTTTGAATGGAGATCGTGGTACAGCACAGAATGGGAAATTTACCCTTTTCCACAATGTAGTGCGATCTCGGAGTTGGTGCATTTAATTAGCAGGGAGTGTGGGGGGCTTACCCCTCTGCAAAAACATTAAAAATAGATTTATCTTCAAAGTTCTGAAACTTCGATCATATGGTCTTGGTCATACGAATTTTGTAGTTTTGGAACTTCGATAATCTGACAGATCCACAGATGTAGGTTGTGTGATACTATGGGCTCTCAATGGTACCAGACACTTGTAAATTGTGGAGCAGTGGCAAAGCCAAAGGGTAATGAGATGAACAGACTATCCCTTGCTCAGAATCTTAAACATTTGTCTTTCAAGTGAATGTGAATGACCAAGTATGCATCTTTTAAGTCCATTGTCACCATAGATAACTTTAAGCTTAAGCAAGAGAAGGGACTGGAGGGTCAACATTTTGAATTTTCTTAGTGACACATACTTTTGTAAGTCGGGCAATTCGAGAATGGGTTATCCATGGACCACTTTCTTGGAACCAAAAAGAGCTTCGAGTAGAAGCCTTTGTTTTCTTTTATCTTTGGAACAAATTCTGTTTTCATGATGCAGCACAAGGTGCAGTGTGTGGCTTATCAGGGGATTTTTTTTTCCTGCTGGAACTCTCAGCATCCTCTTGTAGTAAGGCTTTGAAGTGAACTCATTTATCTGAAGTAATATTTCTCCTCTTATTCTGACGCTTTCTTGGGAGGGATGGGGGCAAGGAGGAGTGTGGATTAAGGTAGTCACTGCTGATGTTTAGAGAAGGTAAAGGGCTGTCGTGCCTCTGGTTTCCCCTTATTCTCCTGTTTTTTTCTCCCTTGTAATAGGCTTTCTGCTCTTGGATTGTTTACCCTTCACTGGCTTTCTATAAAAGGGTCCCTGCTTATTAGGATAATGAACATATTTAGACAAAGGAAGGTGATGCATACAGTGGACTATATGCACTTTCCGTTCCTCTTCTCCTCTAGACTCTTGGACACATTATAAGCTTGGGGAGCACAGAGCAAATCTGTCTTGGAGTGCTTTGAGAAGATATGCCTTTTTATCTTCAGCTAAGGGTTGTCTGTGAAGCCAGACACATCTTAGTACAGTGTTACTGCATCTGCAGCACCACAGGCGCACACAGAATGCAATGTCTACCTGACTGAATAGACTCTGTATAAGTTGGGTTAAATTGGCTATAGAGTTCTCTTTAGCAACATCAAGTTCCATTATTTCTATAAGTATTATTCCTGGAACTTCATGAGGAGTCTTACAATTTCAGGTCCTAAAGGTCACTATAGCTGAAATACAAGCCTTCATGCCATACTTAATTTGCCCACTTTATTTGTCCTTCGAAACAGTGTTTCCTCCTGAAGAGAGTTAAGCTCATTTGGTTGCCTCTAACAGAGTATCTGGATATGTCACCAGAGTTTTATAAAAAGATGCATGGTGCTCCAGATCACCATAAAACCTGTCTGATCTCTTAGGGGCCAGAGGCTGCAAGCACGTTTTAAAGACATCTAATAGTGCTCCCTTTCACTGTGTGTGTGTGTGTGTGTGTGTGTGTGTGTGTGGTGGGGGGGGGGGGTGAAACTACTTCTGGCTTAATGGGTTTAAATTCTAGCAGTTCCACGGCCTCTTTTGAGTATCTGAGAGCTCTGATACCTGTCAATGAAAATAGTTCCTCATCTGGGCTAACAAATCTCCAAATGATGGAGTCTGGGGCTAATGTATCCTTGCTGCTGATATCATAATTAGGGAGGAGTACATTTGTGAATGATAGATATAGTCTGTCATCCTCCTCGGGTGCATCTCTTTTTATTACAACTTTAATTAGAACAGGTTGAGCATCGCTGCTACATTTTGTAGCACATTCTCCTGCCAGTGGCTTTGCTTGCCTGAAGTGCCAGCCCTGAAGAAGGGTAAAAATATACCATGTCCTTATGGAATTCAGTCTGGAGACATCACTGTCGAAGCTGGCGAGGCATTTAAGAACTTGTGGGCTCTAACCAAGGCCATTTTGGAAAGTTTTAGGTTTTGGGTGGATACTCATCATTGTCCGCAAACCACAAGGGGTACGCAGTCGTCTCCTTTATGAGAAGACATTTTTCTACCATGGTATGGAATACCTTGTATTTGAAAGGTTCACCTTAAGCCTGACTTGGGGAACATGCTTGAATTATCCTATATAACAGCATCTGAAGAACCTTTAACAGGCATTGATGATTCCTTTGCTGTCAAGCCTGGGAGTTGAACAAGCACTTGCTTGGTGAAGGCATCCTTAGGCTGATAAGGTCCTGGGACATCAACTAACTCAAGCCAGGCATAAGATATCAGTTATGAGGTGTCTAAGTAACCACTGTCAGATTCTGCGGACAAACAGCAAAAGAATTTCGAGAGTTTCTTGTGGTTCATATTGTACGAGCAGAGCATCTCTACCAGCATTTATAGTCTTGAGGCTCAAGTCCTTGCAGATGGTGCACAATGTGAAGTCAAGACAAATGCCAAAACAATAAACACATTAGCTGTGCCTATCATTGAAGTTAATCTGCCTCTTACATGCAAACTTACTGTGGTTGACTGGCATCCCCAGATCTGTAAATGGGCATTGTCTGAAACCCAGCAGAACACTTACGAATTAAACAGGAACCTCTGATCTAGCCCCTAAAAAAGAGCAACTCTACAAAGAAAAAGGAAAATTACCTGGGGGTACTTGTCTGATCTTCCTTCAAGGCCTACCCTGATGGACTGTAATGAATACCTGTACAACATCATGCAGCAAGAAAGACATGAAGATGTCCAACTGTACACTGTGCTTTAGACATTTATGTGCAGATGTCTGGGATGTGGGGAAAGAGCTTGAACTCTGGTTGGACACAAGACTCTGCATGTGCCAGAGATCTCAGAAGTTATGACTAAGTATATGAAGCAGGTACACTAAATTATATGCATTAACATCTAAAAAAAATATAATTTGAAATATTTCAAGTACTAAATGGTATGCATTATATACATGAACACTAAAGCATTTGGTTTAATACACTCAGACAATAAATCAGTCAAAATCATTACTTTATTTTCATTAAAATAAAAAAGTGGTCTGCAAACCCTCCCTACCATGTTTAGTCCCAAACCTAATACTTTAGTTTTCACAAAATAAAAAATGCTCTAGACCTATATACATAATCACATGTACCATACAAAATTGTATTCAAAATGTCTATTGCTATTCAGCATGTCAAAATTAAGATGATTTTTATACATAAGCCCATTATTTAACAAAGGACTCAAAATTAAAAAAATGCACAGTCCGTTTAAAATCTGTACTATACAACATGTGCTGTTTTAATTTTTCCCTAGCCACTTATTCTTTCCAATGTGCCCATGTAAAAAAAGTATACAATAATTATCACAAAGTCCATTGCAAAGCAAATATATACAATTTCTACAATAAATAATAATGCAGACATTTAATATAAAATGCTGGGACTTGGAGAAAATGAACTGAAAAATAAATTTTTAAAAACAGCTTTTTCTACAAGCAAATATGTACAACAGAAAGAGCCTAGAACTAGGCTAATTCTAATGACCTGCAGGTAAGGTTACTGTACTAACAATGTAGAGGTTCATAACCATTTCTCTGAAATGCTTACAACTTCCATCAGATGAAATAAGTGTGTCACATAAAGAAAGACTAATGATAAATGAATACCAAGATAAAAAATGCAAAGATGTGATCCTAGAGCTATAAATTTCTTTTGTCAATTTTATTATGAGGTAAATCTTACAAAATGGTGCTTGGGTGTACTGCTGTTTATACAAATATACAGGACAGTGAAATGACCAACCCTTAGTAAACTACCCTCTTCTGTTTCAAAAGCAGTTAAAGAGCAGTCAAAATAAGTTAAATGACAAACAATATACACATCTATACATAATATATAATATATATATAATATATATGTACAACTTTTCTTTCCATGTAGCAGTATAAACACTATGAACAAGGAGATGAATACAGCTGTAGTGGAAGCTCCTGTAAACCACAAGAAACCGACAGTAGATCAAAACCAAAAAGACAACGAATGCTTCAACATGTTGATCCCTAAAATGCAGCCGGTGAAGCAGCAATTTGAGAATGAAATTCTTCAGTACATTCTTTTGGTAGCAAAATGATTTTAGTAAAGCTGAAGTTAGATGATGCAAACTGCTGTTTGAAAGTACCATTATTTAGTCTATGTCACTAAAGTCACAAATAGGTTCACCCTGCACTCGATTCAAATGATCCATAGCACGACTAAAGGCAATATGTACAGCCTTCCGTATTGTAGAGTTTCTACCTTCCATCATTTTTAAATTGTCTAAGGCGTTATCCATTCCAAGGGGAACCATTTTAGATTTTGGAAGCCACTGCCTAAAATATATAAATGAAGTAAATTACATTTCATTTTTAAAAATATTCAGCTATGTTCATTTTATATTAACATAAGAGATGAAACTAAACTGTGTAATTAAAATAGTATATTCAACAAATATGACAGTTCATTTTATATTAAGTTAAAATTGCTGTTCGTGATTTCAAAAATATGTATTTACCATAACTGCTGACCTTTACAAGCACTATGTATATCCTAAAGATTTGAGAATGGAAGACTGTCTCAGTGCAGACTAAATATTTGGAAAGTCATTTTTCCTCCCATCGCTTTTTAAACTGCAACAAATTCACATAAATATTTAACAATTTTTATTCACTCCACCATTAACTGCTCAGTTCTTGCCTTCCCTTAAACCTCACTCTCTCCCCCCTTGTACTCTTGAACATTATTCTACATGTATTGCTCCCACAAATTCAATTTCTATGAAATTTGCTCCTCTCCTTTTCTAAAGATCCTACCTCCATTTTTATCTCCTTTACAATATTCAAAAGTAACTATGTTTAGTATACATTTTGATTTCTATATTCTAGTGACTGATTACAAGACAACCAATAGCATTAAAATTACTAATTAATGCCATACTATGTCAAGGCAATTGAAATCCTATACCCAATCTTCCTCTTCTTTTGGCTTTTCCGGTTAGGGGTCGCCACAGCGGATCACTGTCCGCTCATGACTGGCAGTGGAGTTTTGCAGTGTGGAGTTGCCAGCCCGGCGCCCAACCTTCCACAGAAGGCACACACTCACGCCTAGGGCCAATTTAGTGTCTCCAATCCACCTACAGCATGTCTTTGGGATGTGGGAGGAAACTGGAGCACCCGGAGGAAACCCATGCGACCAAAGGGAGGACATGCAGGCTCTGCACAGAATGCACCCCAGTCGAGGATCGAACCAGAGAACCTTTTGCTGTGAGGTGGCAACGCTAACCGCTGCACCACCGTGACCGCCCGAAATCCTATACCCAATAAACTTCCTTATTCTGTTCCCAAAAATTCATGCCAAATTACTCTGAGATTTTTTTTAATTTGCCAACTTGTTACATTCCCAAAAAGTCTTCCCAATTACCTATCTCTTCCCCATCACATCTACATTTGCTACCTATGGGAAAAAAATCCTCTGAAGTCTACTTGAAGTACATCATCATCATCTATGCAAACACCATGTAAAAAATCCTAAATTTTCTGGGCTTGCTGCATACTTGGGAGTCGTACAGATTTTCTTCCCATTGCTTCTTTGCAAATTGCTGTTCCATTTTTTTCCCAATCTTTTCTTAGTGTATTTACAACTATAAGAATCAAGCAGCATTTTACACAACCTACTAATTATCCCTTTAATAGCATCTACTATTCTAGTCTAACAACTAAAAGCTTTTCTTGAGTTGATCTTTCACATATTACTCCATTTGTTTAGCTCTCTCTTTGCATATACTCAATCCTTCATATGGTAAGCAATCTCTAACCTGTAGTCCAAACATCTGCCTAACGCCATCCCATTTTATTACCTTTCCTTCTAGAGTTATTTGCTCTCAGTACCCTGGCTCCTTTGCTAATTTCCTTCAGTAAATTTTAGCCTCCTCTTACTTGCACACAACACATCCCTATTGAAAAAATCCACACCACCTTAGTTTTTAGAATACTTTGTTACTTTATGAATATAATACTCTTTTTTTTTCTCTCCTTAAGGACTTGCATCAAAAATCTTAGTTTCGCTATGTCTTGACCCCCCCCCCCCACACACACACACACACCACTTCATCATTGTTCTTTTCCACACTTATTAATCCTATTACGCTTATCGGGGAAAGCAAGTGCTATCATTGTCCTACTCAAAAGTCCCAGCTGACTACTGAATGTTTTCTCTGTATCAAGACTCTCAAAATAGTTTTCTTATACTCTGATTCACTCTGGAGCATCATTGTTTTTCTACTGATGTCAAATGCTTGTTCCCCCCTCCATAAAACCACACTGATCCACACCTATCAATTTTGCTAAAATCTTCGCCATTCTCTTAGCTAGTACCGAGGAATATTTTATAATTATGGTTTAAATTTGAAATGGGCCTAAAAGAAGCCAGATCTGAATAGCCTCTACCATCTTTGGGGAATACAGTCATCATAGCTTTCTTTCAAGGTGCAGGTACTGTCCCCATTTTAAGACACTGTTAAGTAAACCTTTCCAGATTTTTATTGCTTTCTTCCTTCCTAACTGCTAAATGTTCAAAGATATACCATCTATGGCTGGAGTCTTCTCCGCTGTGTATACATTACCATTTTTATTTAATTTCATCATATCTTGGCTATTAGTTGCAGAGCCTTGTCCTCTTCTAATCTTTGCATAACTAAGTTCTCCATAAATATTTCTATTGTTGCCTTTTTTGGTTTTCACATTGCTCTGCTTTATACAAGTTTTCATAAAAATTCTGAATTATCTCTAATACCAATATGGCGCTCTGGTTATTTTTTTTTAGTCATAGGCTCCCAATTCTTCTTTAGAACTAATTCTACGATTTGCTGCTTAAATTATTCTGCTAAAATATTTGTGATCAGAGGTTATATTTAAAATAAATAAATAAAACAGCTGCTTAACAGCAACCTTTCTAAACTTACACGTATTAGGCAAATATTCCGTTATTTCCCTATGGTACCACACAGGTACTCCTCCTCTTGTTCTGTAAGATTCCCCTCCTTCAATTTTGCTAACTCTTCTAAATAATTTGTATTACTTCTTTTCCATACCTACTTCTCTCTTGTTTCAACCACATTTTAAACTGTGTTAACTATCCTATTCACAAGCAATCCCTTCTGAAGTAATTTTTATCTTCCCTAACAATGCCTAAATTATAAACACTACCCATTCTTTGAATTCCTCTATTTAACAGATTAGTAAAAAAAAAAAAAAGCATCAGTGCCTGATTATTACATCATTACCCTGCATCATCATTAGTTTTTATTGATGCATATAGTTACTGGATAGGTATCAAAGCTTTCAATTAAACATGCAGACTCCTGTGAAATATAATTTGTATCCAGTCTAGCTCAGTTACTGCATCCTAGAGAATATGCAGTCTGAACAGTTTCTTGCTACTGAATTCACATTTTTCATACCAAATATTCTTATTAATTTCTTCAGACATCTACCATCTTTTGTCACAATTTACTTTCCAAGTTGTCCCGACACATCAACGCTGATGCAAATCGGGGTCCAGTTTCACCCATAAATACTCCCTGCTGAATTTTTATTACTTCGCTGCAAATTCTGGTAAGATCCATAATACGAGTATTAGATAGAATATAAATACATACACCAGCATAATCCTCTCCTGCCAAAAAACCCTTACTACTGCAACTTTACTGTTAATGTCCTTTTACTCCCTCTTCTGTCACTACTACAGTCCCTTCTTGCAATCAGTATTACTACTCCCCATTTCCTTTGTCCCGGATGCTCTGGTGAATGTCCACCCTGAAATCATTTGTCAAATTCACATGCTGATTTCCATACAACTACATCTCCTTCAACATAACTATTTACACTCTACACAACACAATAATTTTTGCTTTTTTGACTCATCTGTTTAGACCATTTACATTCCATGAAAAGGCAGCTATTCTGATAAAAAGTTATTACTCCTACATACTACACATTACAATTCTTTGGAATATATACATTTCTAATTTGCAGCTTACATGCACACATTAATGAATGGAGGTATGATCTTTTACACAGTTACTTTAACTGAATCCCATGTCACATTTTTTCAGACTTTTAGTTTTAATAAACACACTCAAGAAACAAAGTTAAATACAATCTTAATGCATCATCTCCTTTTAACTCGCCACAAACACCAAAAACAATATGCACTTTCTAAACTTGATGTTTACCACTCCAAATAGGAGCACGTGCTCAAAATCAATGGCTACACCCTCAGGTATTACCTATTATAAAGTTAAGATTAACCATCCTAAAACATGTTAGAGCCTGTGCTCTCACTTACACAAATTGCTGTCTATTTTATCTCTGGTCCCCTTCCCAGATACCAAAAATGGCTTGCATGCTTTTAGTAAACAGACTTTTAGCCTTAACAAAAAGTGGTCCAGATACCCTTTGATAAATTGCACGCAACTACATTTAATGCAAAGTGCAACAACTGTTTGAGGAGGCAGTTACTTGTAGAAGTATTCAATTTATTCGCTTTCAAAAAACTTTTTGCTAATACCCCTTTGAAAGTGGCATTCTATTCTGTAGATTTTAGCCCAAATAAACTGTTCAGACCTCTCAGTTAATTGCTGGCATCTGTAAGCTACTAATCTCCTGCTAAAAGCAGTTGCTAATGGCAGCAAAAAAATGATTAAGTTTACAAATACAAGAAAAGTCTAGCAGTTTACAAGCTTTACATCATTTTACTTATTTTGTAAGCTTGTTTAAAAACTTGTCTACATCATAAACTGAGGATATTTGTTGAGACAGACATCTATAAAAACAGAGATCTTTTAATTCTATATATAATAAGATCAGTACATCTTAAAACACAGCTGGCAGCCCAAAACCATAATATAAAGTTTAACTTGCTTCTCCCCAACCACCTTTTTATTTTGCTACAATGTAAACATAGATATATTACAATTAAAAAAGCACTTTCTTGTTTTAATATCACTAGCACTTAAGTGGTTATTGATAAAAAAACTCCCCAAGTCATACTTAAAATACACCTGACTTCATACTGCACATATAATGCTTTACAATATAACATGCAACTTAAATCAGAAAATGTTTATTAAGAACAAAAACTGTTTTACTTGTACTTCATCTGCCCAATCAGTATCCTTCTAAACATTAATAAAGTGGGCTTTATAAGTTACAATTCTACCTGTTTAACAGTCGACAAACTTCCAAACTTTTTCAGCCACCTCATCCAGAACCACAGTTCACATATCAAAACTACATCTAATGGGATTGAGGCTTAGTTCTCCCTTTTAGTCACTAATTTCACATTGTTGCTAGCCTTCTTCCTGTCATCACAATCTCATAACACCAGTCTCTGGGGTTCAAGTCCAATGTATTCCTGTCTCTTCTAGTCATCTCTGGACTTTGTTTCAAAGGAAGATGTTTGAGTGACAAAGGAAAATGTTTCACTGGCAAAGAGTTCTATGGAATAACAGAGTCCCCTTCAGCTTGCTAGCTTACTCTTTGCCATTTTGTATTCCACAATCTGTTCTGCATTCAAAAATGTCTGATCCTACAAGAAAAATATTCTGAATACAACTAGATACAGCAACTTTAACTGTACATCTGCTCTTGATATGTTATGATTACCATGATAAACTTGCTTCTCTTCTGCTTAGTCTACAGCAAATCTTCCACAAATGTTCTGATGTTCCCAATATTAATACTCTTCCCTTCTTCCACAGTTTTGTTTTGTAGAAGCAGCTCTTTTTTGCTGGTATGACTGCATATTCACTAATATAGGATTCAGTTGCCTTCTTATGGCCAAATTTGAGGCCTACACATGATGTGCTCCCTCAGTTAACAAATCTAGTAGTAGAATACTAGTCCACTGACTATTTGCATTTCCATAAAAAATTACTGCAGTTCATTTCTTCCAGTTTTTGTGGTACAGCAAAAAGTTGCGGGTTTTCCACGCATGCTCCGTCTTCTCAAAAAGAGCTGTTTCAAATAGTAGTAGAAGACTCATGTTCGGCTGGTCTTTTCTTCATTTCAGTCTCAAGAGTTCTGCAGTTGTATCAGTTCATGTGAATAGCTATTTAAAGCTACTTTCCAGCCTTTTGCCACCCAATGTCTCATTTACTTAACCACCACGAATGCTTTTGATTTCAGCTTCCTATAAATTATTGGAAGTAATATCCTGTACTAAAGCTGAGAAATAAACTGCTTTTTGTTAAACAGGGCAAGGTCCCTCCTAGCCACAGCTGATGATGTTTCTTCTCTGGTCGAGTTCTGCATACTTCCTCCAAATGTCTTAAGTGAATTTTACCAAAATGTGCAACTTTTACTGGCTTTTTTTTAACAATTTCTCAGTTTTTTGCAATGGGAGAGCTCTAATCAACCTGCTATTCAACAGGAAGCCATAATGGCAGCTTCACTTACTACAGTTTTTGAGAAAATTATATAACACTGCTTAATACTTCTATCTCCAAAGGGGCAGCAAAAAGGTAAATGTATAAAGGAAGCAGACTTCAGTATAGCATTTTTACAGGGCAAAAGCTAAGGAATTAGTCAGGACACAGAGAAAGCATGCTGGATGAACAAAGGGAGGACACTATTACCAGAAGAAAATCTTCATTTAGTCTTAAACCATATAGGGACATCTCTACCCAAAGAAGCACACAGTTTGGCAAGGACCTACAAAGTTATAGTAGAGCTGGAAGGAGTGGGAGTAATGCAGGAATTTATTTCCAACTGGCTGTGTTTGCAAAGGTCAAGAGACCTCTAGCAGGTAAGCAAGTTTTGAAAATATACAAATTCCTGACATGTATTATAACTACTGCAGTAAACAAGGGCATTCAATGCAACATTTTAAGTTTAGTGACATTTAAGTACTGAACATGCAAGTATTTTACAGTACTCCTACAAGGCAGCTATCATTCTTAAGCCAGTTTCATTATATTGTTTACTATACTAATGTAATACACCTTATTTTGCATGTGTGGCTAACTAGCATTATCTTAAATTCTAGTGACTGTAAAATGTGAAAACAGCCACATAAAGGTATCAAAATATGCTACACTATTCGGTCAAATATTATTCTGGACACTAGGAATATCTGTAGACTTGTATGATGCTACAGCTGATTTTGTCATATTTTCAATAACGTAACACTGCTTTAGGGAGAGAAATTCTGATGAAATCTATTTCAGATTAAAAGCAGCATCTCTTGAATTTGGAGGCATACAGCAGCACTCAAGGCAAAAATGCTCTCTGTGATGTCCACAGCACCCATGACCCATGAAATAGCTGGTCCTAAGTCCAAGTCTCTATGGAACAATTTATAGGGCTCTACATAACACAGGTGTACACGTGAATTTTTTAATGTAATTTTTGCCTTGACACCTGCAGTCATTAAGCCCTCCCCACAATGAGCCTTAGCTTATTTGCTCCCTATTGGGCACAATATGGTCACCAACTTGAGTGACAGCAAGCCAGAGGGAGCCATCATCCAGGCAGGCATAAACCAGAAGGAGCCATTATCCAGGCAGGAATTTAACCTACTTGGTGCCATATTCATTCATGAACCATCATCATTCTGTGGCCCACACCCCTCGCAGAGGATCTGGAGTATCAACTCAAGGGACTCAAGGAAAGAGTTCTCTCACCACTGAACTTCTCTCTGCCTCAGACCCTGTTGTTACTTCTTGTTTCTCTGATGAGCACTAATCCAACCCCCTCACAGACAAGGTACATGTAAATACAGAAATATAAGACTCGCCAATTTGGAAGAGTCCAGCAAGATAATGTAGGGATTCCACATTTCTGTCTCTCTAGTCTTTATGGGTAGTATTCTCATAGGCATACAGCATGAGGAGAACTTCTTTCATCTAGGCAGAGATTTTAGGGTAGAAGGTTTTCTGACTTTATACATAACATACAGTACCTTCAAAAGTGGAATAAGCTATTATGTTGCCTGGTGCCATCCCCCAATATGAAACCCCCCAACGGTACGTTGAGAAGTTCCTCTGCTACCCCAGAATTAAAGAGCTAACAAAATAAAATGTTTCCTTTTAAACTGTAGCAACTGCTTACTACAGATCAACATCTGTAGCAGTCAGATGCTACAGTACTTAAAGTACTTGCAGAATACTAAAGTACTTCAGTTGTGAAGTATTAGGACACAATTTACTAAAAAAAAAATGAATTCCTCAAACTGTGGCACACTGCTTGCTACATTTTCTACCACATAAGGAACACTAAAAGTGCTTCAGTTATGGCCACAAACACAATACCATCATTGATTTCTGAATGCTGGTAATCCACATGCACTGAAGACAGACTGGCATCTGCTGATCAAGCCTTTTAATACACTGTGCCCAAGGCGACTACCCCCCTCACTCCACCTTAACTACACTACTGAGCATCTCCCCTAATATTAAGTCCTTAAAGTGCATCAGGATAAGAAAATCCAAACTGCCAACCTTAAGACTCTTCAGGTTTGATTTCAGCAATGCCCTTCCCTCCCGACATCAGGCATGTACACATCTGGGAGAGTTCTTCAGTATTCTCTTGACACAGTGGGACTATCTGGGTAAGCCATGGTTTTCAGCTGCTTTGACAGGAAAGCTTCTACCCTTCTTTGCCAAGACCTTCTGCAATACATCATGAATCAGGGTGGATGGAGGAAAAATGCAATGATGTTCTCTTTCCTTAGGAAAGAAGGCGGCGTTCACTGCCTAAGCTTGCTTGCAGGGGATATCTAGCAAAGCCTTTCCTTCTGGTAAGTTCTCCTTTGATTTGAAAAGATGTACCAGAAGATGACCAGCTTAAAATCTGGAAGACTCTGGTGATCAGTTTCCATCTGTTAGCTAGGTCTGGTCATGCTCAGCTTGTCCACTCTATGGACCAGTCTGAAAAAATTAAAAAAAAAAAAAAAAAAAAAAAAACAGTTCTGACATTTAGTTGGGAAGCTATCTCAAAGGTTAAAGACCCAGTCTTCATCAAATCAGATCATAATCTTTAGTCTGACATGTCTCTAAATCACGGAATTCCTCAGCATGCTACATATGTTTTTGATGGGGAGCATATGCCCCCAGACTAAGTTTGAGGCATCTGTAGTCAGGACCTGCATCCCTTCTAGATTCACAGCATCATATTTTCCACTTGCTCAGACTACGGGGAGTGGCTTCTGTCTTATCTGCTGATGGAGATTCAACTCATTAGTTTAAGTGCTTAACAAATCATCACTTTTGTGGAGATGCGTGGTTAAGGAGGGTGGAATCTTAACAGCATGGAGTGCTAGACAAATCACCTCGGATGAGATTCAGATCTGCCTTTGTAGTCTCTAGTCTTCTGGTGTATTTTTAGTTATGTAATGTGCTTGGATAGATGCATACTAAAAGGGGTTTTACATACTGTACAAATGGCCTGATACGACAAGACTATAGAGAATAACTTCTGACATGGATGACATACTTTTTGCCATTAAGTGTGACAGATGTTAGCATTTCTTGACAAATTATTACTAGATAGTTGTCAAAGGAAGGGGACTCGTCTATAAAGATTTCAATATACCCGATAACTATCAATTTGAAGTGGGGTGCTGTCTTATACTGTAAGCTGCTGTCAAGATTTGTTTACCTACTCTTTGCATTTAATTTAAGTCAGTTTCAAATACACCACTGATTTTTGATGGCTACCCCTTGTACTGCAGTAACACTACTGGAAAATGAGTGAACAGAAGCAGTTTGCTTTGTAGCCATCAGCAAATTTAGTTAGCCATAGGTGTAGGTTAGAGGATCAGAGAAGTAGATGCTGAATAGGGGTCCCAGTACTAAGACTTGTGGAATATACAGCTGTGCAAGTTAAAATTATCATAACAGTAGATGTTCAAATGATCAGCCATATATCCTGCCAAGAATATAATGGCCAGCCAGATTCCAGAGGTTGAGGCACCTTCCATGTGACTGAGCGGAGCTGAATAAAAGACAAGTTTGGGTGTAAAGCCCTTCAGAGCTTTCCTGTCAGCAGAAAGAGGGAGGCTGAGCCTTGATGAGCAATGCAATAAACAAAAAAATAAATCCCACAACCTGGCATAAAAAAACACACCAAAAAACAAGGGGGATGGAGGGAGGAACAGCTACTGCAGCAGTGATCATTCCAACATCTACTGTTATAAGTAACTTGCACAACCGTACTATGTTTATCAATGACCTTCATTCAGTCATCCCAGATGCTACCTGCATTCAATATGTGGAGGACTCCACCTTGATTTGTTCTGACACCTCACAAGCTACTTTATTCACATTAACCCAAAATACCTTCAATACAGTAGAAAATGGCTCTCCAATCAACATCAGATCCTAAACCCCAACAAAACTAAGCTGATCCTCTTCTCCCCCACATGCAGGACCCCCTGCCATCCTTCAAAATAACCACTAACAACGGCACTATCATCTCCCCAGAAGCCCAAACTAAACTACTGGGTGTCACAGTTGATGACAACCTGAAGTTTGATGTGCATATCAAAGTATCAAAACCATTAATAAAAAATGTGTCTCTTTACAGAATCAAACCTTTCCTTACCCCACTTGCTAGAACTGCAAGTGCCCATTCCCATATACTATCAACTCTTCTCTACACCTCACCTCTATTCTCCAACTTAAACAAAACAAAGCTTAATAAACTATCACCCTGCTATAACCACATTGCCAGATTTGCTACTGGCACAGCCTACCGGACACACCATTGTCACAACCTAAATCGCCTAGGATGGCTTGAACAGCCCAGCCTACTGCAGTTCAACCAGCTAATAGTGGCACATAAAGCCCTTTAGCAACCAGAAAATACACTTGCACTAAAAAATATCATCAGCTCCTATACCAGCACCCAGCCACTGCGATCATCCACTAGACTCCTAGTTCAAACATATAAATCCAGCTACTCAGCTGGGGACACTGTTTCCCAACTCTGTTGGGAAAACATGGAACAGATTCCCAGCTGACTTGACCCTAGAGCCCTCACGAACTCAATTCAAAAACAAACTCAAGAAATACTTCAAAACTCATTGGTTATGTCCTTGCACTAACCCCGACTAGTGACCTCTCATTTCTTAGGTGCCTTACCTTAAACTACTTCTAACTTTTTTCTACCACTCCGTTTCAAGAAAGGTCAGTTGTATAACTGCTGCTCAGTGTGTCTTAAACCTGAATGTAATGTTATGTATATATAACTTTACAAAACATAACATTATTTTCAAAGTGTTTTATAATAAGTTAGTACTATATGTGCTATATGCTGGTATTGCTTACGACTGTAATCTGCTTGAAACTAGAATTTACTAAATATTCAATGTGTATTATCTTGGAGCTTTTCTCCCCGGGCCTCAGCTGAAAATGGACATATATCCAGTTGGACTATCCCGGTCAACAAATGTAAAACAAATGTTCATCATACTGATCACTGCTGCAGTAGCTGTAGCTACATAGGTAGATTATCTTTAGCTAACTACATTTGGGAGTCCAGAAGCCCCTGATGAATGGTCCTAGCAAAACTTGATCTGGACCTAGAGAAGGAATTAAGCTTATAGTATTTTGTAAAAGTACGTACAGAGGACCAAGAAACAGCTTTTAGAGTACATCTAGAAATTAACCCTTTCCAAAAAGCCATAGACGAAGCCAAGGCTCTGGCAGAGTGGGTTTTGACCCTGCCTGAAACATTTTGCTATGGTGAGTACAAACAAGGGTAACAGCCTCAGAAAACCACTTAGAAATAGTCTGTATTGACAAAAGCTATACCTCCTTATTACCTTCACCAGAAAAGAACAGCAGATCTGAAAGATTTAGTTTTGTCAAGGTAGTACCTCAGTTGTCTGTGGACTTCAAAGGTATACAGAATCATTTTACCCTCATTTCTAGGTTCAGGAAGAAAAACAGGTAAATGGATAGTTTGGCTTACAAGTAAACTAGGATACCACTCTAGACATAAAATGGATTAGTTCTCAAAGAAACCCTCGTCTCGGTGGAAAATGAGACAGGTTTGACTCACCATAAGAGCTGGCAACTCAGATATCCTTCTTACAGAGGTCAAATCAATCAGTGAAATTATTTTCCACATTAAGAACCTCAAGTCAGACAAATTAACTTGTTCAAAGGAAACAAGTGTTAGCTTCTCTAACACAAAATAAAGATCCCAAGAAGGGGCCATCAGTTTTCTTGGAGACCCCTTATGCAAAACCCCTTTCAAAAACATTCTGACATGAGACTGAATTAAGAGAGGAGGATCCATGGGCAGAAACGCTGAAATGGCTGATAAATGAACCTTGACAGAGGTATAAAACCTTGATAGAAGTATTGTAAACCATAGAACTAGCCCTGAATGTCTGCTGGTTATATTGTTGGCACAAACCAGAAAACCCTTTCTTTTGCTAATATACGATTTTCTAGTAGCAGACTTTGCCTCCATTAGTACTTGCTGCACATCCTTGGTAAACAGGTGCCTAAAAGGAATTAAGATCCTATCATCCAGTCAGTCAATTGAAGTGGATTGAATGGATATATCAAATACCCTTGTTCTTGTGAGAGTAGATCCTGTCTTAGTACCCACTGCATATCCTCAAGAAACAGGTCCCTAAAAGGAATTAAGATCCTATCATCCAGACAGTCAATTGAAGCTGATAGATGTTGGGGTGTACCAAACATCCTGGTTCTTGTGTGAGTAGATCCAGTCTGTGATGAAGCTTGTGGTAACTGCACCTGGCGGGAGAACCCCAGTTAACTGGGCCAGAAGGAAGTTACCACAATGATTTTGGGAGACTCCTCCTGAATCTTCAGAAGGACCTTGGATATTAATGGAATGGGAAGAAAAGCATAAAGGAACATTCTTGTCCAAGGACTTTTTGAAAGAGAACAAGAGCAATTCACAACCAGTCAAATGACTCCAAATTGACACAGATTTTTCTAGGGTTAGACAGTTTGAGGGGAGGCAGGTAGATTGTTGACTTTCTGGCTATTACACTGAGGCAACAGCAATTTCAGTCCTTACCAAAATGTATTAAGGATACAGAGAGAGTAGGAGACAAGATCCTGGCTTGCCCTAGATATTATGGGTGCATGCATTCCAAGGAATGCCAGCAAAGCAATGACAAGACTGAACTTTTTAACGTTTTGAAGGGTACTGACTTAAGATTTCATCTCACTCCTTCAGGTGGATGCTCTGTTTGCTCCAGTCACTGAAGGGGAACTGATTTCAGCAAATAATTAGTGTGGAAAAATCTGGGTAAATCTGGGCTGTGTTCTTCTTAGAAATGCATCAACTAACCATCCTTTAATTATTCTTCTCTTGGAGGAAAATGAATGAATCCTGAATGTGGTAATACTCTGCTTTCAGGTATTCCAAAACCAAAGGAGGACTACAATGGTGAAGCACAGAGACAAAAAAATGTCTATGACACAGGTGACGCAAGCTCGATTAGCAGGGAGGATGGGCATGTCTACTTGGGGGGGGGGGGGTACAGTTAGCTGAATATCACAGTTAGCTGAGTATCACATTAGTTTCCCCAGAGGAAAGATTGGTATGAATGAACAGCCTGGAGTTTGAGCATTAGGTTCAGTAAGCCACTGGTGATGATGGCAACCTCTGTCTAGGTGTACAGGATCAGTTACGAACACAAGGAGGTATTACAAGGGTTGGCACCGACATTGATTGCTCACTCCTCCACCCAGGAGGTGGGAATAGGCAAATACTAACATCTACTGGAGTCAGTATGCCACTGTGGGCACAAACTCCCTGATGTCCACCTGTGTGACTGCTCCTCCTGATGGCTCTCATCCCTATGGACATGGAGGTAAGTCCACACCATTAGGAACTGAATGGGCTTGACCTGAGTAGCAGGAGGCTTAACAGTCAAAAGGCACAGGAGGAAAATATTAAAAAACTCCCAGGCTGGGGTAGAACACGTAAAATGTCACATTACATACCCCAATTTCAGTTACTAAGTCATTATCACAAACTTTTTGCCTCTATACTGTCCTATAGAGCATGACTTCTGCTCCCTTGTGTGAGTTCATTTCAGGCAGACAGATGCAGGACAACATAAAGATACTCCTGCTTCAGCAGTAGTGAGACCTTCCCCTTCTTCAGTTTGGGCACCAAAATTGTATGGAACAGGTGGCTGGGGGATGCAGGATGTGTTACTACACTACAATTTCCAGAAAAGACCTTTGACAGGGTAAAGTGATTCCATCTGTGATGTCTTAAGGCAAGAGAACTTGGAGTTGGGTACATGTCTGGACAATGCAGGGAAAAAACAGCCTAAAGAAAAAAGGTATTTGCTAGCCGTAGGTCTCAACCTCTTAAGGGGCCAGTATAGAACACAGACACTAGCAATGTGCGACAGTCAATGTGGAACACACTACTTTTGCATTGAGAGAAAATGCATTTCCATGGGGCCTGGTTGAAGTGGGCTTTCTGACAGTAGTATTAAGTTAGTGAATACTGTACATTTGTAAAATTCAATAAGACATGCATCAATACATAAAAATAAAGTCAGCAGAAATCATTGATAAAATGCAACATACTCAGTAGAAAATTGCTACACAACAGCATTTAAGTGCAACTATTAAAAAATGCTTGTCAGTACCTGCTTTTCCAACCTCTACACAATCTCCCAACTAAATCTGTTAAATCAAGCAATCAAGGGACAAATGAGAGCAGAATCTGGGACAAATCAAGAATTAATCAGGGACATAAAATATTGCTACCATTACCTTGAAACATTGACAGAATAAGACAAAATAAGAGAATGTTAATTAAATATACACTTTCTGAAGTCTATACCTTGTTAATGTAATGCACCTCCTTTACTCCAAGTCACTAGCCTAGCTACTATTAACTTGAGACTTTGACAGAATGTGAATTAATAAGAAGTTATGTACTCACCATAACGTTCCATCTGAGTAGGTAAACTTCATTTGTCAGCAACCTATGGGTCTTCGGATCCATATCGGATCCGAGCCGGCAGTTTCCAACAGCATAGAGCCGAGCTCCAAGCTCCTCCCCCTATCCATAATCCCCTGCCAACCCTACCTGACCTCAGATCGAGTTTGCCCACAGCTAGATAAGCATGCAAATCACCCGCAAAACTAGCTACATACCTTTGCCATAAGGAAGGTATCTTGAACATCCGAAGGTCAGGGGGACAGAGAGGGGGGGGGTCGGCTGCTGACAAATGAAGTTTACCTACTCAGATGGAACGTTATGGTGAGTACATAACTTCTTAATCTGAAGTAGTTAACTTCATTTGTGCATCAACCTATGGGACAGAGTCCCCAGCTACCTAAATCTTGAGCGGTCCCTCAAGGAAGGATGTTCCGGATCACTGCAGAGCCAAAGGATGCTCTCCCTCTGGAGACAATATCCAGCTTGTAGTGATTAATGAAGGTATGAGACGAAGCCCATGTTGCTGCTGAGCAAATATCATCCAACGAGAGTCTAGAACGAAAGGCCGCCGAGGTAGAAACAGACCGGGTAGAGTGGGCATGGACTCCTAGAGGTGGGGCCGACCAGTACTTTCATATGCCAACAGAATACATTGAGAAATCCATCTGGACAGTGTGACTTTAGAAACAGCCTTTCCTAAGTTAAATTTGGTAAAGGAAATGAACAACTGATCTGATTGCCTATGACCAGCTGTTCTGTGTAAATAAAAGCGCAGTTGTCTGTGCAGATCCAATGAATGTAACTTATGTTCCCCTTTGTTCTGGTAGCTGGGAAAAAAAACTGGTAGGTTAATGGACTGATTAATATTCGATTCGGATGCGATTTTTGGAAGAAAGGAGGAATTGGTCCTGAGGTAGACTCTGTCTTTGTGGAAGGACAAATAAGGTGGTTTTGCACAAAGGGCTTGAATTTCGGAAACCCTTCGAGCTGAGGTGATAGCTACAAGAAAGGCAGTTTTCCATGATAAAAATTTTAGATCTACTGAAGCTGCAGGGTTAAAGGGAGGGCCTGTAAGTGCCTGCAATACCAAAGTTAAGTCCCAAGGAGGGACTGCTTCCTTCACCAGGGGTCTGAGTAAGAAGGTACCCTTCAGAAAGGCCTTGCATAACTTAGAGATCATCAACGGTCCAAGGTCGCTTCCTACGTGATAGTGAGAGATAGCCACCAATTGAACCTTGACTGTAGAGGAGCTGGCGCCCTGATCGAAGATTCCTGATAGGAAATCTAAGACCGCAGGCAACGGAGCTGTGAAAGGATCTAGATCTTTGTGCTCCACCCAAATGGAAAAACGTTTCCATTTGCTATCATAGACCTTTCTAGTGGATGGCTTATGCGCCGCCACCAGAATAGCTTTGACCTGGGAAGAGATACCGGGAGTCCTAGCTAACCTTGGAACTGGATCAACCCAGCCGTGAGCTTGAGGTTGTCCAGGTTCAGGGTCGGAAGATCCAATGGACGGGTTATGAGATCCGGAATGGGATCCAGAATCCAGGGAGGATTCACTAGGTGAGACCAAAGATACGGGAACCAAGTCTGGCGAGGCCAGAATGGGGCAATGAGGATTATCTTGTTCTGCAACCGACTGGCTTTCTGTAGAAACTTCAACATCAGCGGAAGAGGAGGATAAGCATAAAGGAGACCGGGGGGCCAGGCATGCACCAGAGCGTCTCGTGGGGATTCCCCGGGTGGGGGAATTACAGCGAAGTAGTCGTTGCATTTCGCATTTGAAGGAGAGGCGAAAAGATCGCAACAAGTTGACCCCAAGTGGGGAATATCTGCTTCGCTACTTCTGGGTTCAGAGACCACTCGTACGGCGAGAGGATGGTGCGACTCAACTTGTCTGCTAAAATGTTGGACCGTCCCGGAATGTGCGTCACTATGAGAAAGCGGTTGGTGGAAATCGCCCATTCCCACACTCTCATGGCCTCTTGACAAAGGGGATAAGACCTGGTTCCTCCCTGTTTGTTGATGCACCAGACCACTGCCATGTTGTCCGTCTGGATTGCAATCGTTCCTATGGGAAGAAGGCTCTGTAGTGCTTGCAACGACAAAAGCACTGCCCTCATCTCTAGGACAATGATATGCAGAGAGGTCTCTGTGCTGTTCCACGTGCCTTGGACTGTCCTGCCCGTACAAAGCCCCCCCCCCACCCGAGGAGAGAGGCGTCCGTGGTCACCGTGGTGAAGGGACATAGAAAAGGGGCGCCCCTTCTGGAGGTCCGTGGATTGGAACCACCATAAGAGGGCCTTCCTCCAAACCCTGCTGAGGGGAATAGGGTGGTACAGGGGGAATTGCAGAAAAGACCATTGAACTTGGAGAGTCCATTGCAGGACTCATGTTCAGATGCGCCATAGGCAATAGGTTGATGGTGGCCTCCATTGAACCCAAAGCCCTCAGGACCAATTCTGCCATGGGTGCTTGGGGTAGGAGGATGGACCGCACATGGAGTCTTAAAGTCCACACTCTGTCTGGAGTTGAGGGCTAGACGCCTGTTTATGTCCAACCTGGCTCCGATGAAATCTATGGTTTGAGTTGGAGAAAGCGAAGATTTCTCTATGTTGATAGTGATCTGAAGCCGGGTCGCTAGGTGAAGAAAGGAGTTTCTGGCTGTGCAGAGTAGATGCCTTGTGGGGGCAGTCCGTTGCCAGTCGTCCAGGTATGGAAAAACCTGAATGCCCTGCAGTCGCAGGTGGGCCGCTATCACCGACAGAACTTTGGTGAACACCCTGGGGGCTGTGGTGAGACCAAAGGGGAAGGGCCCTGAATTGGTAATGGCTGGCTCGTAGCCGGAAGCGGAGAAATCTCCTGGATAGTCTGTCCATCAAAATGTGGTAGTACGCATCTTTGAGGTCTATAGAGCACATCCAGTCATTCTCCCGTAGGAGGGGGAGAACGGACTTAAGCGTGACCATCCGGAGCTTTTCCTTGGATACTGACAGGTTCAAGAGGGATAGGTCGAGGATCGGTCTGAAGTCCCCCGTCTTTTTTGGCACCAAGAACCACCTGGAGTAAAAGCCTGATCCGTACTGGTCTGGGGGGACAAGCTGGATGGCTCTTTTTTCTAGCAGCCGCTGGATTTCCGCAGCTGCGGCCTCCCTCTGCTCGGGTGGGACGTCGGGGAGGTATCTGGGATTGCGAGGGAAATGGGAGAATGGGATCTGGTAACCTCTGGATATGATGCAAAGCACCCAGCGGTCGGTCGTGATGAACTCCCAAGCTGCTAGGTGCCTCGAGAAGCGCCCCCCCCGACTGCCTCCAGAGTGGAGCAGTCGGGTAACCCTTCAGGGCTGTTGCGTGGGCCGGTCAGAGAATGGTTCTCTGGACCCAAAGTTCTTCGGGCCCCCTCTGCCTCTAGGGCGGCGTCCACCCTGTCCTCCTCTGCAGCGGAAGGACTGGGGGTCCGGAGCGAAACGGGGCTGTTGCGACTTCCGGAACCACATCTTCTGTCCCTTTTGGTTCTTGGAAAAGGACCTCTGGGGAGCAGAGAAGCGGACTCTGATGGCAGACGTCTTCCCGTCCTCCTCGCTCTGGACCAAGGTATCACGTATGGGTTTGCCAATGAGGGCAGAACCATCGAAAGGGGCATTAGCAAAAGATGCCTTAAAGGGTTCCGCGAAATCACAGTGGCGGAGCTAGGCCTGTCGCCTCATAACGACGCCTGCTCCGCTAGCTCTAGCAGCCCCTTCTGTGGAGTGGGACAATAGCCGCATAGAGGTGTTCGAGATAGACCTAAGAGTGGCCATTCGGGAAGAGTATAACTGTTTGTCCTCTGCCAACATGGACTTCGGGGGCGACGTGGCGCACTCTTTGATAAGGTCTCGCTGCAGTCGTATGACATGTGCCATGTAGTTCAGTGACTTCACTGAGAAGGTAGCTGAACTAAAAACCCGCTTCCCTAAGCGATCCATCAACCGAGACTCCTTGTCTGGAGGATGGACCAAGGGACTCTCCTGGGCTAATTCCCTTTTAGTGGCCGCCGCCACCAACATGGCATCTACAGGGGTTCCCTTACTCCAGTGTGATCTGTCGAAGGGTGGACTGAGTATTTTATCAGGTCTTTTTGGGACTGGCTCCACAGTGCCCGGCTCCTTCCACACCCTGGTAGTGATCAGATCTACCAGGGGGTCAGCTGGAGGGGACACCCAAGAGGTAGACGGGCCTGCTTCAAACGCCTCCAGGAACACAGATTCGTCCGAGGTAGGCTTTGGGGCAGACCACCCCCCCCCCCTAATCCTGAGCATCTCCATGATGTCTCCAAATGAGACGTCCTCGGGGAGTGATCTTGGGGAACCTTCCCCTTCCTCCAAATCTGTGTCCTCAGTCAAGGACTCAGGGGAGTCCAAGTGCCTCCTCTTGCACTTGCGAGGAATCTGCTCGGGGGGGGGGGGGGTGGCTGTCCGAGGAGAACCAGCAACGTCATGTTCCAACGGAACGACCTGGGACGTCGGAGCAGGCTGTCCCTGGGACTGGCTGACAGAAGTCGGACCCATCTGAGATGAAGAGCAGGGTGGAGCCATAGCCAAGGCCGGGGATCTGGAATCCCGCGACAGGACCCTCTCCACTACGTCGAATGCCGAAGGAGAGCCGCTCTCTCTCGGATCCGAGAGCAGAGCCTCCCTCGGATCAAACGAGCGGATCGGGGCTGGAGTCAACGCGGTCAGTTCCGAAGGTCCAGTATGCTCTGACCTGGGCGGAGCCGAAGGCACACAGACCCTCGGATCCGAAGCTCAGCTTGGCTCCGAGAGTTCGGACCTGAAGAAAAGGGACCCGACAGACTCGAGGGCATTGTCGGCGCCAAAGTACCCGATACTGTCGGCGCCAACACCTCCCGGCACCGACGCTACCCAGCTCCGAAAACTCCGAACACGGGAAGCGGGTTGGAGAAGGAGAAATTGGGGCAAAAAAAGGAGTCGAGCTCCCCCTCGGAGGGGGGGGGGAGGCAGGAGCACTCCCATCTGCAGCTGGGCCTGGAGGAATCTTCTCATCATCCGGTCCAAGTCTGCGTCTGTCAGGCTTCGGGTGGATTTGGATGAGGCCATCAAGGCGGGACGGGAATGCCGCCTCAATTACCTCGACGGGGCCCGGGCCTCCTCCTCCTCCTCCTCCTCCGGTCCCGGTGAAAAAGAAGACCGGAGCCAAGGGGTGGAAGACTCGGAAGTCCCAGAGGCCTCGGCCCGCCGCTTCTGGTGCTTCTCCTTCCGCTTCTCTTTCCTGGACTCCCTATCCTCCTGGCCCGAAGCGGGAGGTTTGAGTCCCGGCCAGGGGAAGGGAGGCAGGAGTGGCAGTACTCGCAGCCGCGGCAGAAGCCACCGTGGGACCGGAGGCCGAAGCCGAGTCCGGGGGCAGCAGTCCCGCCAGAACCAGCTTAGTCCTCCGGTCCTTAAGTGCCCTGGGGTTGAACGCCACACATATGGAGCAACCGGACGACAGGTGTCCAACCCCAAGGCACAACACGCACAGAGTGTGGCCATCTGCCGGGGATAACTTATGGCCACACTCGGTACACTTGGAGAAAACAGCTTTTGGGGCCTCCGACATACTGAAAGAAAACACACGCTAGGCCCCAACACACTGCACACTCCCTAACACACTAACGAGGGTGGGGAAGGAAAACTATCAAGAAGATTAACAGACTGGTAAAAAAAAACTAATGAGGGACCTGTACACAACACACGCACACTAAAATTACAGAAAAAGGGAGAGAAAAACAGTAAAATTTTCTCACAAGAAACGCTGAAGTCTGGAACTCAGTGATCGAGCTGCTGGATGAAACCGTGGCAAACTAGATCTGAGGTCAGGTCGGGTTGGCAGGGGATTATGGGTACGGGGAGGAGCTTGGAGCTCGGATCTATGCTGTTGGAAACTGCCGGCTCGGATCCGATATGGATCCGAAGACCCATAGGTTGATGCACAAATGAAGTTAACTACTTCAGATTATACATTTTCTGAAATAAGTTTATAATTCTAATTCTTGCCATTTGTTAAGAATAATTAATCATATTTTCTCCAAAATTCACCACTTTCAGGAGGAATTAAAAGGGACACAGCTAACATTGGAGTCAAAAGCAGGCACTGATCAATACATTAAGTAAAATAAACAGGTGAATAAAACAAATAACTAAACATTGACACTATGTTGTTTGAGTGTTATGCATAGTTCTTACATCAAGAAAACATTACATTGGCAAACCTGGTGTGGTTCTTTGACTCTGACTAGGATTACAAAAGTATTCATGTGAACTTAAGCTTACAGGAAATTATCTACATTAGTAAACTATAAACAGTAATGAATAGTCAGAGAACTCTTTAGAGAATATTTTTATTATACATATTGTTTATACAGGAAGATACTATCTACATTAGAAACCCATAAACAACAAATTATAGTAGCAGTGGTCAATAGTAAAAACATAATGAAAAGATGAAATGGACAGAAATTAGTGGGATAAATAAACAGGGGAAATGAATGACTTTTCCAAGAAAATATTCTACATGAATAATGCACAAACACCTAATTATAGCAATTGCTGTTCTATACTTGGAAAGTTGCTTGAACAGGATTTGCGCTCACTGCATTTTCTGAAAGATAAGTGTGAAACTCAAATATGTATGTCATTATTTAATGACTTGAATCTTCAGTGATTTGCCAGAAAACCACAAATTTTATAAACAGACCAAAAGATACGAGGCACAAATCTGGACTTTCTGCAAAATCTGAACCTTACTTCTGAGACTGTTTAATGACTTCTATATTCTACAGATTCAGCCATTTACCATTGTCCAATAAGGAAACAAAGCAGATGCAGCTCCACAAGTCCAGTAGTCATGGTCCACAACCCCCAGATGCAATCAGGAAGAAAAAAAATTAATCCAAGGCAGAGGTGTAGCTCCCAAGCAGCACCACCACCACACCATGACCATCAAGACCCAAGTAAAGCAAATATTAGCCTTTTTGTAAGCTCTTTTCCCTCAGGTTCTTAGTGGTCTGGTGTACAGTCACTATACCTGATGAACTGCAGTGCTCGCAGCAACATCTGTTCTGCCAGTGCCACCTCGTCCAGTCTCTACATCCTATCTTCCATGGTCAGAGCGAATTACCGTTCAAACTAATCTTCCTCAGCTTGCAGGTACTGCAGTGTCATGAAAACTGGTAGCAGCATGTGATTGGCTCAAGCTGCATTTTATGCCTGCTGATAGGTTCCCTTTGCCTCTGGAGTAATTACTTGATTGGCACATATGCCGACTGGCTGTAATTGCAGTATATGAGCCGGTCAAAAATTAGAAGGCAGAGCCACCACACTGTGGAATGAAAAAAGGAGGAACAGCTGGCAAAATCTATCACAAATGCAGAGAGTTCCGCACAATCCAGAGCATTTGGCTGCTCAGCTGTTAGCAGTCAGCCCTCTTTGCCATTCGCTACCTGCACCCCAACCCACCTCAAAGACTACAGCAGAATAATTATAGCATCCAGCCCTGCAAAAGCTTACAGACTTGTCTTTTTACTCAGTGTACAGGGAAATCACTTGTTCAATTTATTATCTTAGTCAAGCTCTGTTGAAAATGGTACCAAGTTTAATGTTTCTTCTCTGCCTCGCCAGTACTTAGTGGTCTGCTTTTTGTCTGTTTTAACTAGAAACAAACAAAAAAAAAAAAGCTCCCACTGCACCTTAATCATTCCCCTCCCCTTTCCTAATTAAGGAGCTACACCCTACTCTTACTGGCAGCCTGCACATTCTTAACTGAACTTTCCAGCTACTGCTTTTGTGACTCCCACTCTTTGCCTGTTATAGGCAAGTTCTATGTTGGTTTGCTTTCTTCCTTGGTCAAACCACCCCACTCCATCTCCCACCACAAACAAGGACACATACACCCAATTCAACAAGCACTTCATTCAATCTGTACTCACTCTACTAGAATCCAATCCATCCTCCCATATAACTCTGTCCCCACCAAAGACACTAACACTCCTCTCTCTTCTTTCCACCAAATACCTATCTCAACTATATAAAAATTATCTTCAAAAACTGAAAAACTGCACCATCTGCTGACAACCTTAAATTACCTGATGACATCACATATCCCATCTCAAGACTCATAAAACAGATCTGTTGCATAAAACTATGTGCCCACTGTCTGGAAACATCACATATTATACCACTTTACAAAGATGGATCAGCCACAGACCTCTCCCAACTACCGCCCCATTCCAATTCTCTCCCCAAAATTTTAGAAAGATGCATATACTCCCAACTCCTAATCCATATCAAACAAGAAAAGTACAGTTTTGTACCTACCATAAATGTAGATGTTCGAAGATCCACATTGCTGCAGTCCTTACTTATGGGTAGTCCGCTGTCCTCGGTCGGCCCGAATACCAAAGTATTAGGCTGACGTCGGTCATGGGCGCCTAGATCTGACATCAGAGCGTCAGGGTATAAAGGCGCCTGACCGACGTCATATCCTCAGTCTTTTCTTGCCCCAGATGTCAGAAGGCCAAACCAGAAAGGCCACAGCCAAAAACAGAATACCTCCCAAAAACATGCCCAACAACAACCATCACCTAAAGCATAGCACCAAGTCAAACTACAGAGGGGAAGGAGGGAGGGTAAATTGGACTGCAGCAATGTGGATCTTCGAACATCTACATTTATGGTAGGTACAAAACTGTACTATGTTCTTCATCTCACATTGCTGCAGTCCTTACTTATGGGTAGAATCCCAAAGCAACGGGAAAGGGAGGATGGTAAAAATCATAAAGCATTAGGGGGCGCTAAAATGCCCTGTAAAATTGCAGTGGCAAATCCAGCCCTAGACTTAGAATAAAGAGGAAGGTGGTAATGTTCAGAAAAGGTATGCACTGAACTCCAAGTAGCTGCCTCCAAAATGTCTTTTGTAGCTACCCCCCTTATAAAGGCCGTAGAAGTAGCAGTAGCCCTAGTGGAATGAGGCCTGATTCCAGCAGGAATCTCCTTACCATGATGGGAATAACAGAAAGAAATACAAAACCCAATCCATTTAGAAATAGTTTGTTTTGAAACAGGTTTACCCTGTGAACCCAAAGCAAAAGAAACAAACAATTGCTGAAACTGTCTGAACTCCTTGGTTCTGCTCAAATAATAACGCAACTGCCTGTGAATATCCAAAGTATGCAAAATTTTCTCCCCTTTATTTTGGGGGTTTGCATAAAAAGTAGGCAAATGAATAGTTTGATTTAAGGCCACACTAGAAACCACTTTAGGCATAAAGGAAGGATTAGTACGCAAAGATACCCTATCCTTATGAAAAATCAGGAAAGGCTCCACTGCCATGAGGGCCTGTAATTCAGAAACCCTTCTTGCAGAGGTAATGGCCAACAAAAAAGCAGTTTTCCAAGATAAATACTTTAACTCGGCAGTAGCTGCAGGCTCAAAAGGTTGTAGAGTAAGTTTTTCCAACACAAAATTGAGATCCCAAGCAGGAGTAGGAGCTCTACGTGGGGGTCTTATATTCTTTGCCCCTCTAAGAAATTGCTTAAACCAAGGATGAGAGAATAAAGGAGGGTCACAATCATAGTGAGCAGAAATGGCTGCAGCATGGACCTTTATTGAGGAGAAAGACAAACCCTTGTCCAATAATTCAGTAAGATATTGAAGAGCAACACTTAAATCAGGTTTGGAGACATCAAAGTCCTTTCCTTTGCTCCAAATAAAAATCTCCTCCATTTATCAGCATAAACTTTCCTGGTACTAGGCCTCCTGGCCTCCAAAATAACATTCAAAACTTGTTGTGGAAGCTGAGACCCTCCAGAGTCTAAAACAGAATATGCCAGGCTGTTAGATGCAGAGACTGAATCTTGACATTGAGGAAGTGACTGTCCTCTTGTGACAAAAGGTGCGGAATCAAAGGCAGAGGCCACGGAGGTTCTCGTACTAAACTCCTCAGTAGTGGGTACCAGTGTTGTCGAGGCCAATCCGGTGCTATCAAAATCATGGTTGGCTTGTCTTGTCTGGCCTTCAAAAGTACCTTGGGAAGAAGAGGCAGAGGTGGAAAGGCATATACATGCAGATTGTTCCAACTGAAAGATAGAGCGTCCACCTTCCAAGCTGTGTGATGAAACATTTTTGTGCAAAACTTTGGCAACTGGTAATTTAGTGGAGAAGCGAACAGATCTATGTCTGGAGTTCCCCATAACACTGTCAACTGTTGAAATACATGAGGATCCAATTTCCACTCGTGAGGATCCACTATTTGTCTGCTCAATACATCTGCTAAGGAGTTCTGTGCTCCTGGTAGAAACCTTGCCTGAAGATTGAGGTGTAGATTGAGAGCAGTTTCCCACAGAATCATCGCTTGCCTGCAAAGAGGGTAAGAATGGGTTCCCCTGCTTGTTGATGTACCACATGACAGTAGTGTTGTCTGTTTGAATCAACACCTGCCCTGGGAAGTAAATCTTTGAAAGCCATCAATGCAAACTGGACTGCTAACATTTCCTTCAAGTTGATATGCAAATGTTGGAGTTTGACAGGCCACGTGTTTTGCACCCATTTTCCATTGAGGTGTGCTCCCAAGCCTTGTCCGAGGCATCTGTCGTTAGAATCTGACTGCGCCTCTGGCCGGGTCACAGAGAGTCCCTTGTTTAGGTGACATTCCTGAGCCCACCACAAAAACTCCTTCTGAATGCAAGGTATTATCTGAATGACAGTGTCTAGATCTTGGCAGTGCTGTGTCCACACATTTTTGAAATACCATTGAAGCTTCCTCATATGCAATTTGGCATTGGGAAGCACCAGAATACAAGATGCCATGAACCCCAAGGCTTGAAGGACTGTCCTTGCAGTCAGCCTGGACCGTAGAGACATTTGCTGGAAATAAAGAGAAAGGCTTCTTTGTTTGTCCGGGGTCAAAAAAGCCATCTGGGAAGCTGTATTCAGTCTCACACCCAGAAAGCACATGTCCTGAGAGGGTACTAGACTGGACTTTGTTTCGTTCACAGAATACCCTAGGCATCTTAACACTGCCATCACATACTGTAGATGATGAAGAAGTTTGTCCTTTTCTTGTGCAATAATCAGACAGTCGTCCAAATAAGGATAAATCTGTATTCCTCTTAGTCTGAAAAATGCTATCACTGGAGCCAGAACCTTTGTGAACACTCTGGGCAGTAGATAAGCCAAAGGGAAATGCAGAGAACTGATAATGTAAATTTCCAGCCAAAACGCAGGTACCTCCTGCAACTGGGCCTGATAGGAACATGAAGGTAAGCCTCTTTGAGATCCAGAGTAACCATCCAGTGATCTTTTCCCAACAGAGGTAAAAGCTGTTGTAAAGTCAGCATCTTGAACTTTGGAATGTCCAGGTAAGTGTTGAGGATAGATAAATCCAAAATTGGTCTCCACGTGTTTCCTTTCTTTGGAACTAGAAACAGGCGAGAATAAAATCCTAGGCCCACTTCTGACAGAGGAACTGGCTGTATAGCTCCTATTTGAAGAAGTAAAGAAATTTGTCTGTGAGCCTCTATCCTTTGCAGAGGAGGGACGTCTGGCATGCCTTTGAAAGGAGGCATGGTATGGAAATAGAACTTGTAACCTCGGTTTATAATGTCCAATACCCATTTGTCCTGGGTGACTAAATGCCAATTTTGCTTGAATAGAGCCAACTTTCCTCCCAAAGGAGCTGCCAGGACAGAGGAATCTGGCAGCTGAAAATGCAGGTCATTGGGCCTGTTTATGAAAGGACTGGCCCCTGCCCTCACCAGCAGATTGAGCAGGCGAACTCCATTGTCTCGGCCTGAAGGTACTCTGAGCTCTGCCCCTACCACGCCTAGATCTACCCCTAGACTGAGAATCAGAAGAAGGGTACGTCCACCCCTTAGTAGGCCAATTTCTACTAAACTTTGGAGGTTGTACCTGCAAAAAATCTTTAACAGTCTGCATAGACTTAGCCTTGTCTTCCATTTTCTTTAAGACTGACTCCACAGGAGGACCAAACAAAACTTCAGACTGCAAAGGGGCATCCAGAATTCTAGACTTAACATGCTCAGACAAATTCTGATCCTTAAGCCAGGCGTGCCTACGAATAACTGAACCAGTGGCAGCCACCCTAGAGGAAGCCTGTAAAGCATCAAAACCACATTGCAAAGAGTGCTTACCCACCTGTTCAGAAACATGCACTAAATCCTGCAATTCTTTACACTCTATGCCCTCTGCCAAAGCATCCACTTTAGATCTTAGCTGAGAAAGGAGGAAATTCTGATACTTCAACATCCAAAACCGGAGGTATAGCTAAGGGTCTATGCTGTGGTAAAAACAAGAACTCCCTAAGCCTCTTCCGGGAATCAGAGTAATCTTGTCCCTCCCACTTAAAATGCTCCCTCATGGAATGGAGAGTTTCTGAAAATGAAAAATCCTCTGGAGGAGAAGCAGAAGGAGTGGAATCCTCTGCATCAGAATCAGAATAAGGAGGGAAATCTTGAATGTCCTCAGTAGAAGACTCTGAATCATCTGAGGCCTGCTCCAAACTTTCCAACTCTGGCTCCATCCTGGGCCTCTTATCAGGAGGGGGCATAGAACCTCTAATTAAAGTAATCAAATCCTCTGCCATTTTAAGCATGTGCTTTTTAGGCACAGACCCTGAAGAACCAGAACTGACACCAGAGGAAGGCAAAACAGACCTGCCCTTAGAAGGAGCCGTAGAAACAGTAGCAGAAGGCCTAACCACCTTAGGCATAGAAGGGAGAATAGTAACCTGAGAGGCCCCTTCAGCCTGGCCTGCCTCCTGAGAGGCCACATCTTGTAAAATCAAAGTTTCCCCCTGGGACTCAACAGAAACTTCAGCCGGATCCACCTGTTCAGCTGTAGCTTCTAAAGGTCCGGCGTCCGAAACGGACGAATCATCCTGCCTAGGCTTTAAAGATTTGTCTTTGCGCTTCTTAGTAGAAGCAGGCCGGAACATCCGACGGCATATTATAGTTACACCTCTTGCCAAAGACTAACCTAGCGCAATCTAACCTCCGTTTTATAGTGCGCTTATTAAACCTAGCACAAAACCGACACCCGACTACGTCGTGCTCCGGTCCCAAACAAGGAATACAAAGCGAGTGGTAATCCCTATGCGGTATCTGTTTCCCACAAGAAATACAATTATTCACTTTTTCTGACATCCGGTAAGTAACTGAGGCAAGAAAAAACAAAAATATTCCCCAACGGGGTACTTAGCCCAACTTGGTATCGGTCTGAAACTCCGAAAACGAAAAATTTCAGAACGCCGAACGGCACTTGCAACTCTGCTTCTGCATCGGACCATGCGGCAAAAAAGACTGAGGATATGACGTTGGTCATGCGCCTTTATACCCTGACGCTCTGATGTCAGATCTAGGCGCCCATGACCGACGTCAGCCTAATACTTTGGTATTCGGGCCGACCGAGGACAGCGGACTACCCATAAGTAAGGACTGCAGCAATGTGAGATGAAGAACATCTACTCTCCCCCATACAACATGGCTTTCAACACCACCACAGCACAACAGCAGCTCTGCTTAGTTTCTCAGGAACAATAAACAGAAATAATGGTGATCTAAAATCCTCCCTGTTCCTGGATCTGTCAAAAGCATCTGAGACAGTATTCCACTAATACCCATTTCAAGAACTATCCTCCCTTATCACTCTCATTCAGCTCTTACTTGGTTCTTTAGGCATCTTTTCAGCTCACAAGCAGCCATAAAATGGAATCGGGACCTATTCCCTTTCCTCCCCATTTCCATTGGTGTACACCACAAGGGTCAATTCTAGGCCCAGTACTTTTCAATATTTTCACAACCCCGCACAAAGTCAGCAAACCTGCAACCTAAGTACAACATGCTGACAATGGCACCATCATCTGCTCAGCTTCAACACGTCCATTACTTCAATAAATGTGTCAAGACTCCTTCACTTCCATAGAATCATAACTAAAGACTCATCAACTAATCTTAATTACCAAAAAAACAAATTTAATGTTTTTCATAACCTAGATCTTTTTCAAAAATCCAGTACACCCTTTATTTCAACAAATATCATGACTAGCGAAATTAAAAAAATACCAAACTACTAGGAGTCGTACTATACAACCTAAAATTTGACCTTCATATCAACTAGGCCATCAAGAAAACTCACAAAAACTGGGCTTCCTCTACCTAAACAAACCTACCAAATAAATTAGAGGCATGCATTAACAAAATAGTCAAATTTGCAGATAATGCATCCTACCATCCACACCATTAAAGAAGGTCAAACTGGTTAGGACTACGTAATCAGCTTACATTCACTCAACTTCAAACTGCCCATAAAATAATGCACAAACCACTGTACTGCCCTTCTCTACAAAACATTTTCCAGCAGTACTCCCCCACCATGTTGCCTTCGCTTACATAATCAGAGCCTACCACTAACTTACAAAACTGGTAATAAAGCTGGAAAATCCCTACTCTAGTTCAGTTTAACCAGACAGTGGAACTCCCTGCATATCCCACTAAAACAGGACAGCTGTACATCTAGCTTTAAGTACAACCTAAAACAGCACCTAAACTCCTCCTGGCTCTGTTCTTGTTCATACCCTAACTTTCATTCTCTTATCTCTAGACTATCATGAACCCTTAGCTCTCCAGCTCTCCCATCTTATCCTGTAAATAATTAAATAAATTATATCTACATCTATGACCATATACTGCTTTCATCCCTCCTACGTAAATGAAATTTGTATATTGCTTTATATGTAAATGAAACCTGTATATTGTTGTACAACACTCCTACAGAAAAACTGCATTAACTTCTGTCTTATTAACCACTGCATGATTCTAAAACCCCGCTTCTTACTGTTAAGAAACTGAAATTCTTTTTTCTCTGTAATGTTTTTGTAATTTTTATAATTTAATGGAGCTTTTCCCCAGAGGACTCTACTGAAAATGGTCAAGTGCCCAGATGGACCATCCCAGTAAAAAAAAGCAATACATTAATGAATATTCAAGAGTTCCAAGGGCCACTGACATGACAATCACACAGGAAAGTCAGACTATAAACAGTCCTGATACTGGCTTTTTAGGTTCTTTGTGGCAAGAAACTTGTGTTGCAGTAATCAATGTTCATATTACATTATTTATGTACAAATAAATGGCAAATTAACTAAGATATCTTTTTTCTGGCCTGGTCTCCTGTGCTCTCCTGACTGCTCTATGGAACTTAATTATTCCCCTGGAAAAGGGTCCTTAACCCATTCATTCCTTGCGGTGAGACTTAAGTGAGACAGGAGTGACAGCAGTCATCTGAATGCTAGGAGATATTTTTTTTCATTAAGCCCTACCAATCCATATGCATGCCAACTTTTGTCCAAAAGGTTAGCATGTAGATGGTCTTTTTGATGTATTTTGCTGCCTGCAAGTGTAACAGTCAACTGGTCCTGCTCCATCCTTGAAGACTGCACTCCATTACGATTTCCACACCAGGGATTCAACTGCAAACAGCATGCACAGATGCAAAAATTCTCCCTTTGCAACCCCCAAAACTGCAATGAGTTGGGTGAATCTTAAAATTCCTCTTCCTCCATTGCAAACTCCAAGTACCCAAGTCACTAATCAAACTTAGTTTACTTTGGTTACAACATTACTCCACTATGCCACGTGGAGAGGCCAAGATGATGCATGTATTATTCGTGGCAAGAACCAGAAACCTTTCTATGCTGTTTAAAGGTTTTTAAAAGGTTGAGAATGTGTTAAAATCATGCATTTTGCAAATCTGAACTCAAGGTTTGGATGGGAGATAAAAGTATTTTTTACTTTTTATTTTTTTTTAGTCAGCATCAACTTTATTCCACTGTACTATCAATGTCACAAACAAAGATGGGGGGACAGAAAAGTACAGTTGAGTACACTTAGCATAAAAGTAGATGTTCGAGTCTATTCACTGTTCCAGTCATCACCCGAGGGTTATCCCTGTTGTGGTAACCCTCGGCCGGCCCGAATACCAGAGTCAATTTTTTTTTGCATTGGCTGCAGTCACTTGTAGTTTGACATCAGGTTGTCAGTGCTATAAAGCAAGGCAGCAGACGTCATTACATCAGCTTTCTTGCCCTAACCCATCAGAAGCACAAGGAAATGAGGAAAAGAGGTCCTGGTGGCCAAAAACCACCGTGGGAAGCTTATGTCCCCCTAGGGACAGATGCTATATTGGGGATGGAGGGAGGGAAACCAGGACTGCAACAGTGAATACACTAACATCTACATTTATGGCAAGTGCACACAACTGTACTATGTTCTTCGTGTTTCACTGCTGCAGTCATCACCTGTGGGAGGATTCCCAAAGCTGAGGAGAGGGTTGGAAAGAAAGGTTACGAGTCCTAGGCATTGGTCAGCAGGCCCTGCAGAACTGCAGAGGCAAAACCCGCCCTAGATGTGGAAAAAAGAGGTAGGTGGTAATGCTTTGTAAAGGTATGGACAGAAGTCCAGGTGGTAATGCTTTGTAAAGGTATGGACAGAGGTCCAGGTGGCAGCTTCCAAGAGGTCCCTGGTGGGGACTCCTCTGAGGAAGGCTGTGGAAGTGGAGGCTGCTCTAATGGAATGGGTATGGATAGACTTGGAGGGGGGTTCCCATGTAGTCTAACAAAAAATGGATATAGTGTGATATCCATTTGGAAATGGTTTGTTTGGAAATGGGCTTCCCCTCTGTCCCAGGGGCAAAGCTGACAAGTAGTTGGTCTGTTTTTCTGAAAGGTTTAGTATGGTCCACATAGTATCTGAGTTGTCTGTGCACGTCTAGCGAGTGCAGAATTCTTTCCCCCCTGTTTTGAGGGTTGGGAAAGAAGGTGGGTAGGAGTATGGCCTGGTTGAGGGTCACATCAGATACCACCTTGGGCATAAAAGAGGGATTAGTCCTCAGGGAGACCCTGTCTGTATGGAAAACGATGTAGAGCTCAACAGCCATGAGAGCCTGAAGCTCTGATACCCTACTGGCTGAGGTGATAACTAGTAGGAAGGCAGTGTTCCAGGAGAGGTATTTCAATTCTTTAGAAGCAGCAGGTTCGAAAGGAGGTAAGGTTAGTTTTTCTAAAACATAATTCATGTCCCAGGGTGGTGTGGGAGGCCTTCTGGGGGTCTGACATTAGAACCTCCTCTGAGGAACTGCTTAATCAAAGGATGAGAGAAGAAAGGTGGGTCTGAATCGAAATGGGCAGAAATGGCGGAGGCATGGCTTTTAATAGAGGAGAAAGAGAGGCCACTATTCAGCAATTTGGCTAGTTAATCCAAGATGAGAGGGATGAAAGGATGGGAAGTACTGGTCCCTTTGGACTGGCTCCAGGAGCAGAATCTTTTCCATTTTCCTGCGTATGATTTTCTGGTGCTGGGCCTTCTGGCCTCTGTGATGATGTCTAGGATGGGTTTCCTCAACAGGGACTCCTTGTTACCTTTTAAGGTATAAGGCCATGCTGAGAGACTAAGTCTGGGTGCAGTATCTTCCCCCTCCCCTGGGTCAAAAGGTCTGAGATCAGGGGAAGCTGCTTGGGGGGGCTGTAAGGTCAGGCTGCGCAGTAAGGGGTACCAATGCTGTCTGGGCCAGTCTGGAGCAATGAGGATGGCCTTTGGTCTCTCCTCCCTTATTTTGATCAGTACCTTGGGAATAAGGGGCAGAGGAGGGAAAGTGTACACAAACAGGGAGTTCTAGTGGAAGGTCAAGACATCCATCTTCCACTCTAGGAGGTAATACTCCCTGGTACAGAACTTTTGCAGCTGGTGGTTATGGTACGAGCTAGAGAGATCCACTTCCAAAGTCTGCTACTCCTGAGGGATTTGCAGAAAGATCTCTCTGTGGAGCTGCCATTCGTGTGGGTCCAGTAGGTTTCTATGTAGGTGGTCTGCCAGGGTGTTGTTGACCCCTGGTAGGTATTGGGCAATTAGGTGTAGACCCATGGAGGTGGCTGTAAGCCAGAGGCTCATGGCTAACCTGCAAAGGGGGTAAGATTGGGTTCCTCTCTGTTTGTTGATATACCACATTACTGTGGTATTGTCTGTTTTTATAAGAAAAAACCCTGGGCTGAGATGGGGTTTGAAAGATGTCAGAGCCTTTTGTACTGCCATAATTTCTTTCTGATTGATGTGCAGGTGAAGCTGCTGGTCATCCCAAAGACCTTGGGTGCACCTGCCTGCTAGGTGAGCGCCGCAAGCAATGTCTGAGGTGTCGGTGGTGATGGTCTGGCCAGTAGGGCGAAGGATGAAGGGAAGACCCTTGTTCCTGGCACATTCCTCTGCCCACCAGAGAAATTCTGTCCTTGTACATGGGATCAGTGGGAGAGAGGTCTCTAGAGACAGAGTGCTGGCACCAAAGGTTCTTTAGATACCACTGAAGTTTCCTCATGTGAAGCCTGGTCAGAGGAATGAGAAGGATAAAAGATGCTATGCATCCCAGAGATTGCAAGAACTTCCTCGCGGTGAGGTAACTTCTGTAAGCAAGCTGGATAAAGTAGAGAGGCAGGAAGCTCTACTTTTCTGGGGACAGAAAGGCCATTTGGGATGCTGTGTCTAGCACAGCTCCCAACAAAATGATCTTCCTGGTGGGGTTTTGCTTTGATTTCTTCTCGTTGATGGTGAACCCTAGGGAAGTTAGGAGTGATTTGACAAAGGGGAGGTCTTGCAACAGCTTTTCTTTGGACTCTGCCTGAATGAGGCAGTCACCCAGGTAAGGGTAAATCTGTATTTCTTTGTCTGTAGAATACTATAGCCTGGGCCAAGCAATTGGTGAATACTCCGGGTGCAGTAGATAAGCCAAAGGGCAGCGCAGATAACTGAAAGTGTTGTGAGCCTGATCTGAAGCGCATGAATTTCCTGCATGATTCCCTGATGGGGATGTGGAGGTAGGCATTTTTTAGATCTAGGGTCACTAGCCAGGCATTTTTAGTTGGCGTAGGCAGCAGCTTTTGCAAAGTTAGCATTTTGAATCTGGGGACCACCAGGGAGGTATTCAAAATGGAGAGATCCAGGATGAGATGCCAAGTGCCCTCTCTTCTGGAAACAAAGAATAGTCTGGAATAAAATCCGTTGCCTATTTGATCTGAAGGTACAGGTTCTACTGCCGTCTGGGATACAAGAGCTTGTACCAGTTTCAATGCATCTGCCCACTGATTTGGAGTCAAGTCTGGGTACCCTCTTGGAATTGGGAGTTCGCTGAAGGAGAATTTGTATCCCTGAAAAATGATCTTTAAGACTCATTGGTCCTTTGTTACTGAAATCCAATTGTCTTTGAAGAGGGAGATCCTTCCTCCTAGTTTTTGATGAGTGAAGGGAGGGCAGAGGGAGGAAGGGGGCGTCATTGTGAGTGTTTGCCATAGAAGGTTGGCTTAGAACTCCTTGCCTTAGAGACGGAAGTGGTCCATTGTTTGCTTCTCTGCTGGCCCTGGGATAGGGGCCTGGATGGTCTGTCCCTGTGGGGCTTACCCTGGCCCTGTCTGCTAGGTGCAAGGAAAGCCAGTGCTTAGAGGGGAAAGCTCCTGCTGAACCTGGGAGGTTGCACGTGAAAGAAATATTTTACTGTTTTCATAGATTTTGCTTTGTCTTCCATCTTTTTAAGCACCTCTTCTGCTTTTTCCCCAAATGAGCGCTCCTTATCTAGGGGTGCATCAATAAGTTTAAACTTGACATGATCAGGGAGAGGTTGTTCCTTCAGCCATGCATGTCTAAATTAACAACAAATCCTGTTCACTGCTGCCCTGCTAGAGGCTTCTAGGGTGTCATAGCCACACTGTAATGAGTGTTTGGCCATTTAACAAGCAGAGTGCAGTAAATCTGCTAACTCTCTTGAATTGGCACAGTCAGGAAAGGTAGCAATTTTCTGTTTTAATAGTTCCAAAGTGTGTTGCTGATACTTTAACATATGGAACTGATAAATGAGTGCTCTGACAGCTAGGGTTGCAGAGGTGTATACTTTTTTATCCCATCTGTCCAGAGCTCTGGAGTCCTTGCCAGAAGGAAGAGAATTTTTGGCAGAACTAGTCTTAGTTCCTTTAGGTCCCTGTGTAATTACCTCTGGGTTTGCAGCAGGATTTCTGTACAGGTATTTGTGAGAATACAGTACTCTGTAGTACGTGTCAGGTTTACTGGGAGCAGGAAGGAGGGCATAAGGGGCCAAGATGGATTCATGGAAAACATCATCCACCACTTCTAAAATAGGGGGGATGCCCAGGGGCCTGTGTTGAGGCAGGTCCAGAAACTCTCCAAGTCTTTTCTTAGACTGTGGGAAGTCCTGGGATTCCCATTGGAAATGTTCCCTGAGGGAGTGAAGGGTTTCCCCAAAGGAAAGGTCCTCTGGAGGGGAGGCAGAAGGGATGGATTCCTCTGCATCTGAATCCTCATAAGCAGTTAAGGGATGCTTGTTCCTCTTCAAAAACTGAGAAGTCAGATTCCACAGAATCCTGTTCTGTCAACTTCTGGAAAAGGGTGCCTTTTCCTTTTAGAAGTTGTGGCCCGACTACCCCAGATAAGGGAGATGAGATTCTCCACCATTTTCAGCATTTGTGCTTGGGGGTGATGAAGCAGTAGCAAGATGGTGGCTTGAAGCAGATTTCCTAGGAGTGGTCTGGCTTCTAGGCCTGAGAGACTCCGTCGGTCAGAGAAACGGTAGTCGAAGAGAAGACTTTGTTTTTTGTCTAGATTTGGTAGTCTGAAAGGCCTCCTTGGAAGCCGGTGCCTGCATAGCAGCTCCGGACCCAACCAAGGCAGAGACAGCCAAAGGCTTGGAAGATGAAGATTTCTGCGGCATACCAGACTCCGAAAGGGTCTCGGTAGAGGTCTATGTAGATATTGAATCGGGCATCAGGGGCTGTGAAAGCACCTCACTGAATTCCGGAGAACTGACAACCTGCTTTGCTGTAGTGTCATTGGAAGGCTTAGCCTTGAGTGGCCTGTCTCTCTAGAGGCAGACGGAATCAGTCTGGACTGTTTCTCTGGTGATACTGCAATCACAGCAGGATCTGCCAGGGGTGGTTTGACTAGGAACGTCTGGTCATCAGGCACTTTGTAGAAGTGGTCCGGCCTCTTGGGGGCAGGAGGCTGTGAGTCTGGGGTCTTTGATGCTGAGGAAAAGGCATCTAAGTAAGCAGAGATGACAGGAGATACGGCAAAAGGGGGGGAAGATTACACTTGCAGTAACTCAAAATATCTTTTTTGAGTTTCAGACATTTGTAAGGTGTCCCATTTGAAGTATTCCCTCATTTTTGTAATGGTCTCCCCCAAAGGTGATATCCACTGGAGGGGAGTCCCCTTCAATGGATTCATCATCTGGGGAGTAGTATTCCTGAGGAGAGGCTATTTGAGAGGCATACGAGACGGATTCATCTGAAGTTGAATAAGTCTCTTGCTCTTCTTCTCTGTCTTGAATAGCAGGAAGAGGAAGAGAGGTGGTAGAGGCAGGCCTAGGGCTGAGGAGAGGAAGGGTAGATGGAGAAGAGACTGTGGGCCTAAGGGCCATGAAGGCCTGCATCAAAGAGAAGGTAAAGGACTGTCAATCAGGTAGGCCTTCAGAGGTTGTAGCCAGATGTTTGGTTTTCGGACTCTTTTTTTTAATGGAGTAGCCTTAGGCAAAGGCCTTGGAATCTGGTGCATGTCTAAGGGTTGCAGTGTCAAGAGGAGGGATCCCAGTCAGAAGCCCGGATGTGTCTGGTTCCCCCTCGACATCGGTTGTAGCTGATGTCCGAGTAAGCTCCATGGATGTGCCAGATGTCAACTGAGAAGTGGCTTCCTTGAAGGTTGCTGAAGTAGACGGATCTAATGGATGTCCCTCAACTTCTAAAAAGTTAATTGGCAGGGCATCCGAAAGTGGAGAAGCAGTGGAAGTGAGCCTAGGAATCTTGGCCTTCTTCCATGGAGGCTCAGTCGGAACTTCCGATTTGGGATCCATCCTTAGCGCAATTTTTTTTAAGTCTCTGGTTTTCTAGGTATAGATTGAGGACCGCCAGATGGCTACATAGAGTCTTGGGTACGAAGGATTGGAAAATTGAGGAAGCAGTATGGTCATGCTCTCGGCCTAGGCAAAAAAATGCAGCGGTGTGCATCTTTATGCGGTATCTGGTGCCCACATTGGCATTTCCCCTTTTTACCTGACATCAGCTAAAGTTTAATGCAGCAAACCAGGCTTTAGCTAGAATTCACAGAAAAACCCCAACAGGGTACTTAGCTTTTAGATGGCTTGTAGTGAAGGAGCGAAGCCCACGATATGACGGTCATCTGCGGCTGAAAAGTTCTGGGGTCTGTGCCTGCAGATGTCACGTTTAAGGCCCCTGGTTTCTGGCCCTGTGTGTGGCATCCCACACAACCACAGCAGCCAAGCTGAAGCTTTTGCATAGGAGCCGATGTATGGGTCACCTGAGGCGGGAAATCCCATACCAAGAATACTGCAACACAGGAATAGGAGGACATATTTGTATTCCTCTCTTGCAGATGCTATGGCAGGGTCGTGAAACTGATACGGGACAAGTATCATCCTGCACATGGACTGTTCCACCTCCTGTCTTCAGGGAAATGATACAGAAACATCAGGTGTAGAACATCAAGATTCAGAAATAGTTTCTTTCCAGAAGTGATCAGACTGTTGAACAACTAACCTTAAAATCCACACTCCCTCAGTTTGTGAGAACACCATAAGGGCGATTGTCTTTACTGTCATAGAATTAAATTATTCTATCTAAATGATGTAATCTGAACTAAATTATTACTTATGCAAGTATGGGAACTGTGAATTATGTTATGCTGCTATCCTTGTCTTAAAAATGGTGGTTAGTAAGTTATCTATGTGTATATTTATATCTGTACTGTCTAGAATTTCTTCTGTTATACGTTTTCTTCACCCTCTTGTGAAAACTGTTTTTCAATGCACACAAGCCTGAAGCAACAAAATTTCATCCAGTGATGCATTTCATTCGTTGACCTGAATGACAAAGTATACTTTGACTATAAATGGCTAGGGAAAGGCACTTTGCGAAAACCCTGGGAGTGGTAGATAAACTGAAAGGTAAAAGCAGAGAACTAAAAGGGTAGTGAAAAAGCAGCAAACCTACAACATTTTCTGCAGGTGGGGTGAAGAGGGATATGCAGGTATGCATCCTTCAAGTCTGGTGAAACTAGAAAGGCTTGAGGAAGGGAAAAAGGAAATAGAATTTTGTAGGGAAAGCATCTTTAAAGATGGCACTTCCAGGAAGATGTTGAGATGGGATAAGTCCAGAACAGGGCCTTTAAGTGCCCTCTTTTCTGGGGACCAGAAAAAGTCTTGAATTTTCGTAGATGCTCCTGGGGCAATCGAGAAGATGAGCCTGAGGGAGATGGGGGAATTTCTCCATTGAGGGATGTTCCCTCCAAGGCATCCTGTAACCATGCTGAATAATAGACAATGCCCACTTGTCTGTAGTGATGAATTCCCAGGCTGGAAGGGGCAAAGTCAGTCTTATTGACAGGGGAATTCTTAGACTGAGGAGGGAGGAAGGGGTCAGTCAGGCAGGGGCTGCTTTATCTGGAAAAGGGGAGTTTCCAGATGTACACACTGACAGATTTCTCATGGAATCTTTTCCTGGGTTGTTTCTACCCTTCTATGAGGGCTTTTGTTCCCTACTAAGAAAGGAAATGGGCTCAGAAGGGTAATTTTTTTTGATACCTAAGTAATGATGCAAGTAAAATCTGTTTTAAAGTCCTGTGTCGTTTTACCTTTCTCTTGCAAAGTCTTGAAAAGCTCTGATCACAAGGGCTAAAGCGAGAGATTCCGGGCGGGGGAGGTCCTAAAAGCTTGGCCTTAACATCCTCAAGGAGCGGCCACCAGTGAAGCCAAGCAAATCTTCTAATAACATTGTATCTATAATTAATAGAATGCCTTGCTGCTTGTGTAGCTTGTCTGAGCGTAGAAATCACTTGTTGCTCAATGTTAGAAGCCTCACAGTTAGCCACAGTTTTATTTAACTTCACTAGAATGGACAAAATAAGAAGTTATGTACTCACCATAACGTTCCATCTGAGTAGGTATCTTCATTTGTCTGCAACCTTTGGGATATGGATCCGATCTCGGATCCGAGCCAGCAACTTCTATCACAGCATAGATACGAGCTCCTAGCTCCTCCCTTTGCCCATAACCCCCTGCCAACCCTGACTGACCTCAGATCAAGTTTGCCCCATAGCACAGCTAGTACTGTGTCCCAGAGGGAACTAATCTAAAGAACCCTAAGTAGGATCATTTTGGTCAGGGGGAAGGAGGGGGGGGGTGGTTGCAGACAAATGAAGATACCTACTCAGATGGAACGTTACGGTTAGTACATAACTTCTTAATCTGAAGTAGGACTTCATTTGTCAGCAATCTTTGGGACAGAGTCCCCAGCTACCTAAATCTTGGGTGGCCTTCATGGAAGGATATTCCGGAGCACTGCAGAGCCAAACGATGCCCTACCTCGGGAGACAATATCTACTTTGCAGTGGCTGATAAAGGTATGAGACGAAGCCCAAGTGGCTGCGGAACAAATGTCATCCAGAGAAACTTTAGCCTTGAAAGCAGCCGATGTAGCAATGGCCCTTGTAGAATGAGCACGGACTCCCTGAGGTGCAGGCCTTCCCGAGCTCTGATATGCTAAGAGAATACAATTAGATATCCATCGGGAAAGGGTAACCCTTAGAAACCACCTTACCGAAGTTGTTTTTGGCAAAGGAGACAAACAACTGATCGGATTGCCTATGACCAGTAGTTCGATGAGTATAAAAACGTAGTTGTCTGTGCACGTCTAAAGAGTGCAGCTTATACTCTCCTTTGTTTCGATAGTTGGGGAAGAATACTGGAAGATTAATAGATTGATGTTAGCTTCCGATGATACCTTAGGTAGGAAAGATGGATTGATCCTGAGGTGAACTCTGTCTGGGTGGAAGACCAAATACGGTGGTTTGACACAGAGAGCCTGGAGTTCCGAAACCCTCTTGGCTGAAGTTATGGCCACCAAAAAGGCCCGTTTTCCAAGAGAGGTATTTAAGAATAAAAAGTGGCCGCCGGCTCGAAAGGGGGGCTAGTCAAGGCCTGTAAAACTAGGGATAAATCCCATGGGGGTACCACAACCTCCTTGACCGGGGGCCTGAGAAGGAAGGTACCCTTAAGGAAGGTCTTACACAGTTTGGAAGTAATAAGCGGCCCTGATTCCCAACCTACATGGTAGTGTGAAATTGCTGCAAGTTGCACTTTGACCGTGGAAGGACTAGCCCCCTGGTGAAAGAGAGAAGATAGAAAATCTAGAACCGACGCTACCGGCACCGTGAAAGGATCTAACTGACGGTGTTCCGCCCAAATGGAAAAACATTTCCATTTGCTCCGATAGACCCTTCTGGTGGAGGGCTTGTGAGCTGCTTCTAGGATGGCTTTGACTGGAGATGAAATTCCGGGAGTCCTTAGCAGGAGTGGAACTGGAGCAACCAAGCAGTCAGCTTTAGGTTGGCCAGGTTCGGAGTTGGAAGACCCAGGGTGTGTGAAATGAGATCCGGAAGGGGATCTAACATCCAGGGCGGATGAATCAGGTGAGACCATATGTAAGGGAACCACATCTGACGAGGCCAGAATGGGGCAATGAGGATCATTTTGCTCCCCAACCGACTGGCTTTCTGCAATAGTTTCAACATCAGGGGCAGAGGCGGGTAAGCATAAAGCAGACCAGGAGGCCAAGCATGAACTAGAGAGTCTCTCGGGGACTCCCCCGGAGGGGGGATCAGAGCGAAGTAATCGTTGCATTTGGTATATGAGTGAGAGGCAAAAAGATCGCAACAAGGCCGCCCCCATCGGGCAAATATTTGCTCTGCCACTAGAGGATTGAGAGACCACTCGTAAGGAGTCAGGATAGTACGACTGAGCCTGTCCGCTAATATGTTGGACTGTCCCGGAATGTGCGTTGCGATGAGAAAGCGGTTGGTGGAAATCGCCCATTCCCACAGTCTCATGGCCTCGCGGCAGAGTGGGTAAGACCTGGTTCCTCCTTGTTTGTTGATGTGCCAGACGACTGACATGTTGTCCGTCTGTACTGCAATCGTCCCCACCGGAAGAGGGTTGTGAAGCGCTTGCAACGTCAAAAGCACCGCCCTCATCTCCAGGACGTTGATATGCAAAGAGGTCTCTATGTTGTTCCACGTGCCTTGGACTGTTCTGCCCGAATAGTGCCCCCCCCCCACCCCAGGCGAGAAACGTCCGTGGTCACTGTGGCGACTGGCGGAGGCAGCGAGAAGGGGCATCCCGTGTGGAGACTGGAGCCACCACACGAGCCACCTTCTGCAAACCTTGCTTAGGGAGATGGGATGAGACAGGAGATTGCGATATAGGGACCATTGTACCTGGAGGGTCCATTGTATGACCCTCATATTCAACCGGGCCAATGGCAGCAGCGAATTGCTGCCGCCATGGACCCTAGAGCCCTCAGGACCAATTCCGCCGAAGGAGCTTGAAGTTGAAGGATGGCCTGCACATGCAACCTCAGGTTCTGAAGCCGATCTGGAGTCAAGAAAACAAGCATCAGTCTGGAGTCCAACCTTGCCCCTATGAAATCCAATACTTGTGTAGGAGCCAGGGAGGATTTGGCCGTGTTGATGGTCAGCCCTGAGAGTGGAGCCAGGTTGAGGAAATAATCCCTGCATGAGCAAAGATGATGCCTTGTTGGGGCGGTAAGGAGCCAGTCGTCCAGGTACGGAAAGACCTGAATTCCCTGGAGTCTCAGGTGGGCCGCTATCGCTGCCAAGACCTTGGTGAACACCCTGGGGGCTGAGGTGTGACCGAAGGGAGGGGCCCTGAATTGGAAATGGCTGGCTCCCAGCCGGAAGCGGAGAAACCTCCTGGAGCGTCTGTCCACGAGAATATGATAGTACGCATCCTTGAGGTCTATTGAGCACATCCAGTCGTTCTCCCTTAGTAGTGGGAGGATAGACTGCAGAGTGACCATCCGGAACTTTACTTTTGGTACTGCCAGGTTCAAGAGAGAGAGGTCCAAGATAGGCCTCTCGTCCCCAGTCTTTTTTGGTGCCAGAAAGAACCTGGAGTAAAATCCTGATCCGTGCTGATCTGGGGGGACGGGCTGGATGGCTCTTTTTTGTAAGAGCTGCTGAATTTCTGCAGCAGCCGCCTCCCTCTGATTGGGTGGTACATCGGGGAGGCTTCTGATACTGGGGGTTACAGGAAAGGGAATTTGGTATCCTCTGGATATAACACAAAGCACCCAGCGATCCATTGCTATGGACTCCCACATTGCTAGGTGCCTCGAGAAACGTCCCCCAACTGCCTCCAGAGTGGAGCAGCCGGGTATCCCCTCAGGGGTTCTGCGTGGGCCTCTCAGAGAAAGGTTCTCTGGACCCAAAGTTCCTGGGACCCCCTCTGCCTCTAGGGTGGCGTCCTCCCTGTCCTCCTCTGCCACGAGAGGACTGGTTGTCCGGAGCAGACTGGGATTGATGCGATTTCCGGAACCACATCTTCTTCTGACCCTTTTGGTTCTTGGTAAAGGACCTCTGGAGAGCAGAGAAGCAGACTCCAATGGCAGACAACGTCTTCCCGTCTTTCTCGCTCTGGACAAGGGTGTCGTGAACGGTTTTGCAAACAATGCAGAACCATCAAAAGGGGCATTCGCAAATGACGCCTTAAAGGGTTCCGAGAAGTCACAATGTCGGAGCCAGGCTTGCCTCCTCATGACCAGCCCGACTCCGCCTGCTCTAGCGGCTCCCTCAGTGGCGAGAGACAAGAGCCGCATAGAGGTGTTGGAAATAGAACGTAGGGTGGACATTCGGGAGGAGTACAGTTGCTTGTCCCCTTCCGACATGGACCCCGGGGGGGAGGCAGCGTATTCTTTGATTAGATCCCGCTGCATCCGAATGACGTGTGCCATATAGTTCATGGCCCTCAAGGAGAAGGTCGCTGAACTGAAGGCCCGCTTCCCAAGGCGGTCCATCGCGCAAGACTCCTTGCTCGGCGGATGAACCGTGGAACTCTCCTGAGCCAACTCTCTCTTGGTGGCTGCCGCCACCAACATGGCATCCACAGGGGGACCTCTGCTCCAATGGGTTCTCTCTGACGGGGGGCTCAAAATTTTGTCCGGGCGCTTGGGAACAGGCTCTACAGTGTCCGGCTCCTTCCAAGCCCTAGTGGCTATAAGATCCACTAAGGGGTCGGGGGGAGGGGACACCCAAAAGGTAGATGGCCCTGCCTCAAACACCTCTAGGAATACGGACTCATCGGAGGAAGCCTTGGGGGCAGACCACCCCCCCCTGATTCTTAGCATTTCTATGATGTCTCCAAAGGAGACATCCTCGGGGGGTGACCTTGGGGAGCCTTCCCCTTCATCCAAGTCCATATCCTCAGTGAGGGACTCAGGGGAGTCCACGTGCCTCCTTTTGCACTTCGACTTGCGAGGAACCTCCTTGGGGGGGGCTATCTGAGGAGTCCTCACCAGCAATATCCTGTTCCAATGGAACACTTAGAGGCGCTGAAGCAGGCTGCCCCGAAGGTCGGGTGAGGGGAGCCAGGACCAGCTGAGAGGGAGTGCAGGGGGGAGCCGAAGCCAGGACCGGGGGCCTGGATGCACTCAACAGCACCCTCTCCACCACCGCAAAAGCCGAGGGGGAGCCGCACTCTGATGGATCCGACTCCCACTCGGATCCGAGGCGGGGATCGGACCCGTAGCCAAGACTATCGGATCTGAAGGACCAGCGTGCTCCGACCGGGACGGGGCCGAGAGCACACAGAGTCCCTCGGATCCGAAGCTCGGCCCATGGCTCCGAGAGGTCAGATCCGACAAACCCGAGGGAATAGTCAGAGCCGAAGTGCCCAGCACTGTCGGCTCCGACCCACCCCCAGATCCAACGCGGCTCAGCTCCGAACCCGGGAGGCGAGTCGGAGAAGGAGCTATAGGAGCAAAAAAAGGGGTCGAGCTCCCCCCCGGGGGGGGCGGGAGGCAAGAGCACTCCCATATGCATCTGGGCCTGGATGAACCTCCTCATCATCCGGTCCATGCCCGCGTCCGACATACTTAATGTGGACCTCGAGGAGGCCACCGAGGCAGGCCTGGAGTGCCGCCTCGATGACCTCGATGGGGACCGGGTCACCTCCTCCTCGGGTCCCGGGGAGAAGCAAGGGGATCGGATCCGAGGAGGAGGTGAACCAGAAACCCTGGAGGGAGAAATACGCTTGGCAGGCGGGGCCGAGGAGGAGTCCTCGGCTTGCCGCTTAAGGTGCTTCTCCCTCCGCTTCTCTTTCCTGGCCTCCCTCACCTCCGAAGCCACAGTGGGAGGCTGAGTCCCGGTCGGAGGGAGGGGGGCAGGAGTGGCCGTTACAGAGGACTGGGTAACTGTCACAGAAGTACCTGAGGCCGGAGCTGGGTCTGGGGGCAAATGGTCCGCCAGAACCAGCTTCGACCTCCGATCCTTAAGTGCCCTGGGGTTGAACGCAGTGCAAATCGCGCAACCCGAAAAGAGGTGTTCAACCCCAAGGCACCTAACGCACAGAGTGTGGCCATCAGCCGGTGAAAGCTTGTGACCACACTCAGTGCATTTCGAAAAAATGGCTTTAGGGGCCTCCGACATAACTAAAGTAAAACACACTCACTAGGCCCCTACACTCTATATATACACACACACACACACACACACACACACACACACACACACACACTGTGACCAGCGAGGGCAGGGAGGAAAATTTAAATTAAAATTTAAGCTAATTTTAAGCTAAAAAGTAAGAGAAATTAGCGTTAAGGGGAAACCTAAACACACACACACACACAGACACTCGATTAAGAAATAAAGAGAGAGTTGAAAAAAAGAAGTTATGTTCTTACCATAACGTTCCATGTTAGTTGTCTTCTTCTCGCCTTCTTCTTGCTGGATGGGTTCGGAGCCGACCTCCGCTCCGACTCGGCCACTCTAAAAGCTCGAGAGTTGGTTCCACCGGCTCGAGGCTCCCCTTATATCCCACAATGCTAGGCGAGAGTTACCTCAGATCTCGTTTGTAAGCTAACCCCAGCTTATAATAGTAACAGAATAACTCTAAACAGAGTCCACCTCTAACAACAGGAAGAAAGAAGGGTGACCTACATCCTGATCCAGGAAATATGCACAACAGCATATGCCTAAGAAAGAGGTGGTAGAAAGAGAGGTCACAATCACAACTCCTCTAGGTCTGTCCAGGCCAGGGGGCAGGAGGGTGGGACGCAAGAAGAAGGCGAGAAGAAGACAACTAACATGGAACGTTATGGTAAGAACATAACTTCTTTATGTTAAGTTGTCTATCTCGCCTTCATCTTGCTGGATGGGACCGGCCCCTAGCACCTTGTCCCGGGTGGCCTAACGGAACAGACTCCTGAGAACAGTGGAACCAAAGTTAGCTCTATGTCTAGAAGCTAAATCCAACTTATAATGAGAAATGAAAGTGTGAGGAGTAGCCCAAGTAGCCGCTGCACAAATGGTGTCAACAGGCAGTCTGTCTTGGAAGGCTAAAGAAGTAGCCAAAGCTCTGGTGGAATGGGCCTTAGGTTTATTAGGCAGCTTTTGGTGTCTAATTTCATATACAAGGGAAATCAAAGATGTTAGCCATCTGGACAATGATACCTTTGAAACTGAAAGTCCCTTTCTGCCTTCCGCATAGGAGACAAACAGCTGATCAGATTTTCTGAACTGTTTTGTTCTATCCAAATAGTATCTCAATTGACGATGAACATCCAGGCAGTGTAATTTTTGTTCAGATCTATTGGAATATTCTGGAAAAAAGACAGGGAGGTCAATGCTTTGATTTAGATTTGACGTCGAGACTACCTTAGGCAAAAAGGACGGGTTCGTTCGTAAGGATACCCTGTCCTTATGAAACAATAGATAAGGAGGTCGACAGCTGAGTGCTTGAAGTTCTGAAACTCTTCTAGCTGAAGTAATAGCTACCAGAAAAAGAGTCTTCCATGATAGCAATTTTAAAGAACAGGAGACTGCAGGTTCGAAAGGGGAAGAATCAAAGAAGCAAGAACTAAATTTAGGTCCCAAGGAGAAGGAGGATTTCTTATAGGAGGTCTGAGAAGAAAAACTCCTTTCAAAAATGCTTTGCAAAGCTTGTGGGACATTAAGGCAGACTCAGAAATACCCACATGAAAGTTAGAAATAGCTGCCAATTGAACTTTAAGAGTAGAGGGAGATGAACCTGCATGGAAGAGTTCAGCTAGAAAATCAAGGACTATTTGGATGGAAGCAGTGAAAGGATCTATGTCCCTTCCTTGAGCCCAATATGTGAAGCGTTTCCACTTACTCAAATAAATCTTCCGAGTGGAAGATTTATGGGAAGCTATCAAAATATCTCGAACAGAGTGAGATAATTGAGGAAGCCTGGCTAAGGTTGGAACTGGTGGAACCAAGCAGTGAGGTTCAGAGAGGGGAGGGAGCGATGTAACTGACCCGACTGATGGATCAAAAGATCTGGAACTAGGTCCAGATGCCACGGTCGCTCCAATAGAAATTGATGTAGAAAGGGGAACCACACCTGTCGAGGCCAGTAAGGAGCAATGAGGATCAATGAGGCCTTCTGAGCGATAGCTTTCTGTATCACTTGAGAGATTAGTGGGAAGGGAGGAAATGCATACAGAAAGTCCCCGGGGCCAAACTTGGACTAGAGCGTCTCTGCTGGGTTGGCCTGGTAAAGGGAATAGAGTGAAATATTCTCTGCACTTGCTGTTTTGGGGAGTAGCAAAAAGATTGCAGCAAGGCTGACCCCACTTGAGGAAAATTTCTCTCACTACAGTCTCTTTCAGAGACCACTCGTGAGGCATGAGGATAGCTCTGCTCAACTTGTCCGCAATTTGATTGGACTTCCCGGGGATGTGCGTTGCTATCAGAAAACGCTGAGAAGAAATCGCCCATTGCCACAATCTGAGTGCTTCTCGACACAGGGGGTATGACCTGGTTCCGCCTTGTTTGTTGATGTACCACACTACAGACATATTGTCTGTCTGGATTGCAATCGTTCCCAAGGGAAGAGAGTCTTGAAGGGCTTGCAACGCTAAAAGCACTGCTCTCATCTCCAGAACATTTATGTGCAAGTGGCATTCGTTTGGTTGCCATGTGCCCTGGACCGTCCTGCCCTGATAATGCCCCCCCCACCCGATCAGGGAGGCATCCGTTGTCAGAGTAGCAACCGGAGGGGTGGAACAAAGGGTCTTCCCAACAAGAGCTGAGGGAAGACATCCACCACATGAGATGATTTCTGCACTGCGTGATCATAATGGTGTGAGACATTGGAAGTTGCTGGTATGACCATTGTGTAAAGAGCATCCATTGAAGGATCCGCATGTGGAATCTGGCTAATGGAAGCAGAGGTATGGCAGCCGCCATAATTCCCAACACTTTCAGAACTAACCTGGCTTTGATTCTGTTGTTGTTGAAAAGGAGTGAGACCAGTTTGTGAATGTCTGTTATTCTCTGATGTGTTAGTCTCGCAGACATGTCTACTGTGTCTAGATTTGCGCCTATGAAAGTAATAGCACGACAAGGCGACAAAACAGACTTTTCGCAATTTATTGAAATGCCTAACTTTTGACAAATGCGAAAAGTGTAATGCCTGGCCATCAGAAGGAGATGCTTGGTGGGAGCTGTGAGGAGCCAGTCGTCCAAATATGGAAACACCTGGAATCCTTGTCGTCTCAGGTGAGAAGCTACCACTGCCATGCATTTGGTAAACACCGGGGCAGTGGTGAGACCAAAGGGCAGGGCCCTGAACTGAAAATGACTGGTTCCCAGCCTGAAGCGGAGGAATCTTCTGGAGCGTCTGTTCATTTTTATGTGATAGTACGCATCCTGAAGGTCTATAAAGCACATCCAGTTTCCTTTTCCCAATAGGGGAAGGATGGATTGCAGCGTGACCATCCGAAATCTTGTTTTCTTGACTGATCTGTTCAAGATACTGAGATCCAAAATTGGTCTCCAGTCCCCTGTTTTCTTTGGAACTAAAAGAACCTTGAGTAGATTCCGGATCCTTGCTGGTCTGCTGGAACTGGCTGAATTGCTCTTTTTGCAAGCAGTTTTGAAATTTCCAAAACCGCTAGATCCCTTTGAGCGGGTGGAACATCTGGAAGGGATCTTTTTGATTGGTTTGGAATGCGAAGAAAGGGGATAGAATAGCCTTCGGAAATGACGGACTGTACCCATTTGTCTTGAGTCAGGGATAGCCAGGCTTCTGGGTACAGTGACAATCTTCCCCCGACTGCCTCCGAAGGTGGGCAGTCGGGCAACACCTCAGGGATGCTGAAAGGACTTATCAGAGAAAGCTTCCCGGTTGCCCTGGTTCTGCGGAGCCCCCCTGCCTCGAGGGCGACGTCTACCATTGTTATTCCCGCCTCTGCCTCTGGCAGGGAAACGACTTTGTGTGTCAGGTGAAGTCCCTTGAGATTGTTTACGGAACCACATTTTTCCACTTTTCTGGCCTTTGGGGTAAGGTCTAAAGGAGTAGAAAAACGGACTCCGACGGCAGAAAGAGTCTTGCCATCAGTCTCGCACCTAGTCAAGGTTTCTTTCACTTGAGGACCAAAGAGATGATCCATCAAACGGGAGTTAGTGAAAGACGTCTTGAAGGGGTCCGCAAAATTGCATAGCCGCATCCAGGCATGCCTACGTAAGGCCACACCTGTCCCTGCGGCCCTACTCGCTCCATCAGCCGCATAAGAAAGGAGGCGCATGGAGGAGTTGGTTATGGAGTTAAGGGTAGCCAGCTGAGTGTTGATCTTATCTTGAAAACCCGCAGCTGTAGGGTCCTTCAACATGTCACTCGCTTCTTTGATCAAGTCCCTTTGAAGACGAGTGAAATGGCACAGGTAGTTCAGCGAACGCATAGTAAATGTCGCTGACGAGAACATCCGCTTCCGTACCTGTCCATGGACCTAGATTCCTTGTTAGGTGGATGGACAGGTACTGAAGGATCAGCTAGTTCCTTCTTAGTGGCAGCAGCTACCACCATAGCATCCACAGAAACTCCTTTTGTTAAGAACTGTTTGTCTGCTGGTGCCGTTATGAATTTGGAGGGTCTCCTGGGAGTGGGGTCCACTGAATCAGGAGCCGTCCATGCCTTTTAGCAACCACCTGCATGAGGAGGTCAAAGGGGGGGGACACCCAGGAGGTGGAAGGGCGAGAGCCAAACGCCTCAAGGTACACAGATTCATCCTCCGAAGGGTTAAGGGCTGGCCAATTTCCCCTCTGCTTCAGGATCTCTAGAATGTCTGCAAAGGAGACATCTTCAGAAGGGGAACGGGGAACCCTCGGAATCATCTAAATCTGTGTCAGATGTGATGGACTCAGGTGAGTCAATGTGTTTCCTCTTACACTTCCTCTTCCGAGGGGGCTCTTCTGCCAAATCAGGAGAGGCCTCGGAAGAGGATGAAAACCCCACAGGGGGTTCCTGAGGAGCTGGCTCTCTGCGGTCCGGGATGAGGGAGTGAGTCGACTTGACCTGAGGCACCGTAGAGGGAGGGGCGGACGGAGCCGACTGTGGAGTAGAGCCAGGCTCTAACACACTCCGCATGACCTCGAACGCACCCCTGTCAGGCAAAGCCAGAGGTCCCCGCTCCGAGAAGCTGAGAACCCCCCTCGGCACCGACAGTGATGGCTTCGAGGCCGATGATGGAGCCGAACTCACCAGCGCCGAAGCTCCGAGAGGAAGAGCGGGGTCGGACAAGGGTCCGATGCCACTCACCCCCTCGGAGCCGACGATGGAAGTCCGGCGCCGAGATTCTTCTAAGGAAGAAATCGGAGCCGACGATGGAGCCGAAGACAATTGTATTGGCTCCGACGCTACCACAGTCTCGGTTCCGACACGACCCGGCTCCGAGCTCAACGGAGTCGGAGGAGGAATATATTGAAGGACAGGGGCAGGCATCGACTGATGAGTCGGGCTCTGAAGCATCTGGGCCAGTGCCTCGGACTTAAGAAGTCGACTCACTACCCTCTGAAGGTCATGATCCGACAGCCTCGATGACCTAGAGGAGTGAGATTTATGGCTCCGTTCAGACAGCAGGGGAGATCCTGGAGCCGAATGAACGGAGCCAAGGGATGGTGACCTGGACCTCTTCCTAGATGTCGGCTCCGAAGGTCTGGTCGGAGCCGACACAGGAAATTCTAACACCTCGGCTCCAGCCGGAGCCGAGGGAACCACAGAAACTGTGGACTGAGACTCATCGGCTCCAGCCAGAGCCGATGTAGGCGGAGGTTTAGAAGCCTTAGGTCTCGGCTCAGTTGCTGGAGCCGAAGACCTAGAAGCCTTGGAGGGCTTCCCTGAAGACACAGTAAGGGAATCCTCAGGCTTGAGTAAACCTCTTAAAATTAACTTATTTTTTCTTTCCTGCAGGACCCTGGGACTGAAGCCATGGCAAACAGCACAGGAGTCCTGCAGGTGCAAAGGTCCCAGGCAGTAGACACAAGAAGTGTGACCGTCTGTCAGAGACATTTTCTGACAGCACGCATCACACTTCTTGAAGCCTGAGACCTTTGATTCTTTAGACATTCCGAAGTGCAATCACACACACAGTCAGAAACACACTGATTACACCCTGTCTAGTTTTAGCTTAAAATAAAACAACTAACTAGGTTTTAAATTAAGAAAAAATAACACACACACACACCCACTAGGGAAGGAAGAAGGCCTGAAGGCCCAAGGGAAGAACTTAAAGTTCTTGTGGGGAAAAAACAGGAATTTAAGAAAAAGGGGCAAGAATTCCTCTAAACTAAGGGAAATAAGTATAAAATTTAAAAATAAAGGGGTTTAAATGCACTAACTTTACTAGAAAGTCACTTACCAAGAACCGGTAGAAAACCAACACCTCGATCGCTGTAGCGGCAAACGAGATCTGAGGTAACTCTCGCCTAGCATTGTGGGATATAAGGGGAGCCTCGAGCCGGTGGAACCAACTCTCGAGCTTTTAGAGTGGCCGAGTCGGAGCCGGGGTCGGCTCCGAACCCATCCAGCAAGATGAAGGCGAGATAGACAACTTAACATCTGTTTTTTCTCACAGAATCACCAAGAGCTCTGGAATCTAGCTGTTGCTTGAAGAGCGGCAAACTAGATCTGGGGTCAGTCAGGGTTGGCAGGGGATTATGGGTAAAGGGAGGAGCTAGGAGCTCGGATCTATGCTGTGATAGAAGTTGCCGGCTCAAATCCGAGATCGGATCCATATCCCAAAGGTTGCTGACAAATGAAGTCCTACTTCAGATTATATTTTATTACTTGAGTCTGAGTTTGGTAATTTAAGGCCACCTTTTTATCAAACCTGTCCATGGCCCTATTACCTCTGTCTGACAGCAACACATTAGTTGCTGGTAGAAGCTTAGTAGGTTTATCAGTTGATCTAGAAAAAGCAGAAGGATCTGAAGTGTTTTTGTAGAGATACTTCATGTTCTCAGGTACCTTATAGAACCCATCAGGCTTCTTGGGTGCTGGAGACTAGGAATTGGGAGAATTAGAAGTGGTTGGAAAAGCATCCAGGAAGGCATTTAAAACTGGAGGGACAGGAAAATGCATGAATGCCTCTACCTTCACAGCAAGTTATAGCATCTTTTTGTATGTCTATCACCTGTTTGGATTCCCAGTCAAAATTCTGCATCATTGTAGGGTTAGTTCCCACCAAAGTTTTTTCCTCCATGGAGGAGTCAGGGGACAAGATGTCATCATCAGAAGCAAGCTGTCAAAGAGAATGAATTTGTGAATCTTTGTCTAAACCAGATTCCTCCTTCTCAGATTAAAAATTCATGTTGCCCCTTCGGGGAGGGGGATAGTGAAGGAGTAGAAAGAAAGAAGAATGTTTCAAAGATAAAATTTGGCCTTTTATAAGCCTTGTGAAAAGTCACCCAATTCATTGTCTTGAGATGTCTGCATTGGGGAAACATATTTGGTTTTCCTTTTATTTTTCTTAGGGATAAACATCCGCCCTCATGAAGCATGGTGGGGTCAAAACCTCCTCCCTAACGAGGATATTTTAGGTACACATTCCAGTCTCTCTGAATTGATCACTCTCCATTTCCCCTTCTAAAACAGATAGGTATGAACAGTCTTACTGGACATGTGAGAGTCAGACCCTATACCAGCCTCCAGTCAAGGTAGTGGTAATGGGCTTCTGAGAAACATTAAGGCTTCCTGATGCTTCTCAATGAAAGCATCTGAATCAGACTGGGAAGAAAATTCGGACCTAATTTTCTTGAACTTTCTAGGAGCAAGAATGACAGCGGCAAAGAGTTCCTACATTTTACTTTGCTTGATGCACTGAGTGTAAGTATACATTTAAAGAAGAAAGCCAATTACAAAGGGTTCTGGCAGTAAAAGATTGGCAGGTCTTACAATTTCTGTAATTATGTTCAGCACCTAGACAGACTAAACGCTGGGAGTTGTGACATTTACAAGGGATCTGCTTACCACAATCACACTTCCTTTCTAAGCTGACACTAAAATCTTTTTTGAAAAAAATACAAGAATAAAGATAATCTCCCCAACTGGGTACTTACCTCAATAAGTCTAAACAATGGTAGCATTCAACAACAATGCACAGAAAAGGAGGGACCCCGGGGGGGAGGGGAGCAAAAAATTTGCATATATACTGGCTGCAAGACAATCAGAGGGGTTCTTATGCTTCTATGTCTGCATATGTACCCTATTGCAGATGGACTGTGGTCATATGCCATACATAAGGACATACAGAATACTTTGGCTTTGTTACACCAACCATCTGTCAGGTTACCTTGGCGAAAAAAAAACATCAGTATTGGAATACTGCCACAGTGATCTAAGAAAGTACATAAAAAGCAAGCATCGATGCTAAGTCTACTACCAGACAGCAGCTGCAGGCCAATGCCAAGATGCAGCAACAATTACACTGCGATAGTAAATGGTGAAATGAGCCAGGTTACACTCGTTTATATGGCTGAATGCTGGGAGAGGATGATGTCAAAACTATGTCATCTAATCATATGACAATAAAGTACTAAGGGTGTGACATGACAAAGGGTCAAGTCTGTAAAACAAGATCACTTAAAAGAGAAGCTTAACAATATTACATACCAACTTCTTTTGTTGTCAAAAAACAGTACAAGGAACAGCCTTTCCACAGATTTTGCCTGCTTCTTTTCTCCAATTTTAAGCACTTCATAAGGAGGAACAGGTATTGTTACACCATTGTGGCTACAGCCAACACGTGGCATCTTCGGGTCAATTATCTTGATTAAAACAAAGAGGAAAAAAATTACTTTTTTTGCAGAAGAAAAAGTGCTCACCTACATATTTTTCCAAATGGGTAAAACACACTACAAAAATCAGACAGATAATTACTACAGTAACAAAATCTCATGTCTAACTAGAAAAATAAATGCTGCTCATACGGATAACCAAGATTTCCTTATGTAAACCAATATGAAAACACAAATATGTGAGGTACTTATCCTAACGATAGCTCAAGAAGAGGTCACATCACATTTGAGTTTACCCACCTTTCTGCATCAAATTTCTGAGATGGAATTTCTTCCATAGGAAATTTATATTCACTGTGAAGTCCCAATGCTCAAGTACCACACAGTTTAGGTACGGATACAGATGACACAAAGCCCTACGGCAGAAAAAGTATTGTCCTGTATTTTCTCTGGTTCTTTCAGCCTGCGTTCAGTGCAATAGCAAGTGACAAGACTGGTGTGCTAAATTACATGTGACTAGGCAACGTAAAACATCATCATAAAAGCTATATCCATTTGCAATCTATAAAAACAGAAACTGTCCGTGCTTAGTGATTGGCTCTGTGGTCTAGCAGGATAACGTCCTGACTACAACCCAGATTGCACAACTCTGAATATCAACATCTGATGGAACACCCAAGCAAAATAGGATTGGACTTGGCAGCCAGCACCAACTCACCCCTTGTAGGGTGAGTGGTAGTTCTTGTTGGCCCATCATACAAGTGGAAGATTGAAATGGCTAAGATCAGGTATGTGGGCTTGGTAATGTTAGCCTTCAGTGTGCACGGAGACATAGATATAACGAGGGGAGGGCACAGCATACCTCCTGCTGAAACTGAAGTTCACATTAGCCATGGAGGGTAGAGTTAGAGCCTCAAAATAAAAGCCTTTACTGTTAGGATGATGAGATCAAAAAATACCAGTACAGCTGCTTTTTGGATACCCCCCCCCCCCAAGTTAGCTCTTACCCACCCCTGTATTTAGGATATCCACTACAGGGGAATGAGTGGTTTTAAGACATACTGGGGAGGCTTAATTTTCAGCAAGTATGTGGGCAAAAAATATATAAAGAACATTTTAGAGAGATAAATATGCCCACACATTACTCCCCTAAACATTTAAAACTCAACACAAAAAAAAAAAAAATAATTATTACCATAAAGTTCCATCTGCGCTGTCGATCTTCACTTATACTTGACTGTGGGTTCGGTTCCGATATACAGAACCGAACCCACATTCAAGGATTAAGTGAAGATTGACATCATCAGATCAAATGGTATGCAAAAAATAAATCACAGTGCCACTACACTTGGAGGAAGTTGTTTGAGTGCAGCCCACTGCACATGGTGGATGCCCAAGAACTTGATCTGGTCTCCTTCAACCTCCTCCTGTACAAGCAGCATGGGGAAGCTATCCTTTCCTGCTGACAATGTGGGCATTAGATCACAAGACCTGCCGAGAGGCTCTAGGGCCAACCAATGTCAATGAGGTTTCAGTTCATGAGGGCAGGCCAGCAGCTGATGCTATAAAAGCCTCCCAAATGGTCAAGGTAAAGGGCTTGGCAGAAACAGACACCAGATATGGTGTCTGTGAAAGTGTCTGCCTCAAACATCAATGTCTGAAAGCAGGCCTCCCAGATTTTTTTTTTTTTTTTTTTTTTTACCTTGAGTTCTTTTTCGGCTTCAGAAACATTGAGAAATGGCTTTGGACAACATGACAAACCAGGACAAGACAAGTATTCTCTTTATCAGTATTCTTAGAGATTCGGCTTTATCCTTTATGGTCCTTTTGGTAAATAAGGCAAACTGGAAATAACTGGGCATGCTGTATTCCAGACCCAAGCAAAAATGCCAAGTTATGAAAATCTCTCTGCAGTTATCTGCCTTCCGCATCGGAGCTACTGAGTCACTGCATCATCTAGCAGTGACTCAGTAGCTCAGTTTGTTGATGGCGCAGTGGCGCAGCAGTAGCATTGTTGCCTCACAGCAACAGGTTCTCCAGTTCAATTCTCAGCTGGAGTGCCTTCTGTGCGGAGTCTGCTTGTCCTCCCTGTATTTGTGTAGGTTTTCTCCGTGTACTCTGGTTTCCTCCCATGTTACAAAGACATGCATCTGGAGCATTTTGCCCTAGGCCTCCGCTGAAAATTGGCTTTGTTCCAACTCGGACTATCCCAGTAAACACATGACACACCCCCTACTTAAATATACCAACTCCGAGATTGCACTACAGTGAAGGAAATAGCAAAGTCCCAAAAACGGCCAAGTGAGTTTTTCCCCTGGGGGGTGGGGGGTGGGGGGGACATCGCTGTTCCGTGTTTTCACTATTTAGTGGTTTCGATATTTACTGCTCGATATAAGACCTTTTTAAGCTTTTTATAAGCTCTTTTAAGCTTTCAAGCTTATGATATAGATCCTGCGAACCATGGCTTCTGCTGTAGCAGGCAACTGAGTAAATGTCAGGAAAATCCTACTAGGACAGCTGTACTTTATTTGGGGTTAATCAGAGTCTCTTTATTTGATGGCAGGTGTGTACCCAAGAAGACTGAATGCTGTAATTAAATCAAAAGGTGTTCAACAAAGTATTAGTTTAAGGGTGTACACACTTATGCAACCAGCACATTGTACATTTTTTATATTTTTTCCCCTAAAAGATTTGATTGGTTTTCAACTGAAATGTACAGGTTTATAGGTCACATTAAAGGTGGGGAAAATTTAGAAATTATTTATTGTGGTCTCATTTTTTTTTTTATCACAAAAACCTGGCATTTTAACAGGGGTGTGTAAACTTTTGATATCCTCTGTATGTACTCACCATTCATTCGTCCTCAATGTGAGGGTTACAGGTCTGCCTCGGCTGCATTCTATAGAAGACTTTGGATCCAACTTTCAAGCTCCTCCCTCTACTCATAATGCCCTAGTCTATTGACAATAACTCTGATCAAGTTTGCTGCCTTAAAGATTTCTGTATATAATAAAAGAGGAGAATAGAAAATTAAGGCAGGGCTCAAACCTGGAACTACATAATTCCAAAAGTCAATCAGGTCACTCCAGAAGGGGGGAGGGGAGTTGAAGAATGAAAATGGACAACAAAGGTGCCTAGTTATGGTGAGCACATAACTTTAACACCTGATGTTGTCCTTTTTATTCTTCCTCAATGCATGGGGCAGAGTCCCCACCTACGTAAATCTGGAGTGGCCCTCACAGGATATTCCAGAGAACTGCTGTGCCAAAAGCAGCTCTGCTTCTGGAAATTATGTCCAATTTTTAATGAATAATACAAGTATGAGCATTAGACCATGTGGTTGGTGCACAAATATCAATGGAAGTTTTAGACCAGAAGACAGATGTGGTAGCCACAGATCTAGCTGAATGAGTCTTAGGTGGTTTTGGTAAGGAGAGGCCTTGTTGAAAATAAATCCAGGAAATGTAATTGGTTAGCCATTTGGCCAATGTAACCTTAGAAACTGGAGAACCCAGTTGACTACATGAAAAGGAGACAAACAGCTGGTCCGTTTTCCTGAACTCTTGTTCTGTGCAAGTAGAAACATAACAGATGTAGTGTGCAATCTCCCTTGTTTGAAAATTTTGGAAAAAATTCTGGTAAATCAATGGCTTGATTTATGTTTGAGTGAGATGTCACTTTCAGTAAAAAGGAAGGACTGGTTCACAGAATAACCTGTCTTTAATACAATAATAAAAGGAGCTTTCGATGAGAGAGACAGGAACTCGCAAATCCTTTCAGCAGAAGTAATTGCAAGTAAAAATGCTGTTTTCCAAGACAGGAATTTTAACTAATTTTTTGCTGAATATTCAAAGGGTTGTCAAGTTAAACCTTGCAGTACCTGTCAAGTCCAGGAAGGTGATGGATCTGAGCAGAAAGCTATCCTTCAGAAAAGCCTTCCATGACTTGTCAGCAGCCAAGCAAGTATCATCTCCTGAGTGAAAGTTTGATATGGCTGCCAACTGTACTTTGTTTGCGGAAAAACTAGCACCTTTTTTAAGAAGAGCTAAAAAAACTCAAATACAGAAGAAATAGGGGCAGTAAAGGGATCAACATCATTTTTCAAAGCCAAGAAATGCACATCTTTTCCGCTTGCTCTTGTAAACCCTCTTAGTGGAACCCTTCTGTGAGGACAAAAGAACATCATGAACTGGGGAAGACAGCCTGGGCCATCTAGCTATTCATGAAATTGAAGAATCCACGTAGTTAATTTAACGGCTGGAATATTGGGATCTTTTACCTCCAAGAGATGTGACAAGACATTTGGCCTGGGATCCAGTATCCAAGGAAGAGAAAGAGGAGTTAAAATGCCAAAGCTGGCGAGGCCAGGAGGAGGCAATGAGGACGGCCAAGCTCTTCAACTTGTTGACTTTCTGTAAGAATTTTGGAATAAGAGGTATGGGCAGATAAGTGTAAAGGAGACCGGAGGGCCAAACGTGGTCTAAAGCATCTCTCTGAGACTCCCCCTGTGGGGGATCAGGGTAAAGTATCTACTGCAATTGTTGTGGGAAGAGGAAAAAGGTTGCAGCAAGGTTGGACACAATGACAGAATTTTCTCTGCCACTGATTGAGACACCACTCATGAAACACCAGAATGGACCTGATGAGTCTCTCCGCTAGTACTTTGGATTTCTCCAGGATGTGCAATGCCACTAGAAAGCAGTTGGAGGAGATCACTCATTGCCACACACTCACAGCTTCTCAACAGGGAGGGTAAGATTGAGTTCTGCCTTGTATGTCAATGTACCAGACTAGAGATACTCTGCAGATAGCTTGAATCTCTTACAGGGATAAAGTTACAGTTGTGTACACTTACCATAAATGTAGATGTTCGAGTGTATTCACTGTTGCAGTCATTACACTTGGGTAATCCTGCTGGCAGGCTGCCCTCAGTCGGCCTGAATTCCAAAGTCCTGAGTCCTGCGTCGGCTGCTGTTGCCCCTCCCCTGACGTCAGGTCATCAAGGGTATAAAAGATGCGGCCAACGCCATTTTCTTTAGTTTTTCTTGCCCCAGATGTCAGGTGCCCCCTAAAAGGTTAGCCAAAATTTATACATATCTATATATCTATACATATATATATATACATATATATATATATATATATACATATATATATATATATATATATACACACACACACACACATATATATCTATATATATATATATATATACATATACACATATATATCGATATATACATATATCTACATATATATCTACATATATATATATATATATATATATATATATATATATATATATATATATAAATAAATAAATACAAATACATGTACCAATATAAACTTTACCTTCATCTACAAGCAAATACACCACATAGGTTATATTAATCAGAGAAGGAAAGATAGGTTCCATCCGAAGAAAGGGGGGTGACGGGTGGGTGACCTGGACTGCAACAGTGAATACACTCGAGCATCTACATTTATGGTACGTGTACACAAGTGTACTATGTTCTTCATGTTTCACTGTTGCAGTCATTACATTTGGGTAGAGTCCCAAAGCTATGGATGGGAGGCTGGAGCTAAACAGCATTAGGAGCGGCTATGAGGCCCTGCAGAACTGCAGTGGCAAAGCCTGCCCTGGATTTACAGTAGAGTGGGAGATGATGGTGCTTTGCAAAGGTGTGCACCGAACTCCAAGTAGCAGTCTCTAAAATGTCCTTGGTTGGTACTCCCCTGAGAAAGGCTGCTGAAGTGGCTTGCAGCTCTGGTTGAATGTGGCCTAATGCCCTTAGGCACTGGCTTGCCATGGTGTAAGTAGCAGAAACGAATGCAATGGCCTATCCACTTTGAAATGGTCTGCTTTGAGATGGCCTTTCCTTGGGATCCTGTAGCATATGCCACTAGTAATTGCTGTCTTTCTGAAAAAGTACAGTTTTGTACCTACCATAAATGTAGATGTTCGAGTGCTCATACAGCTGCAGTCACTACAGATGGGTTATCCTGCCGTCAGGCAGGTCCTCGGTCAGCCGAATTCCAAAGTCTAGGTCTGGCGTCAGTTGTCGTCGCTTCTTCCCGGACGTCAGTGCGGCAGGGGTATAAAAGAGGCAGCCGACGCCATCTTCTTCAGTTTTTCTTGCCCCAGATGTCAGGTGCCCCCAGAAGGAAGGCAAAACATAAACTTATGTAATCATGAAATACAGAATAATCAAAAAACAGTAGTTGCAAGCAAATACACCATAAAAGAATACCCCAAATAGGTTGTATGAGAAGGTGTTTGTCATAAGGCCTGTCCTAAGAGGGGATGGGGGGGGAAACCTGGACTGCAGCTGTATGAGCACTCGAACATCTACATTTATGGTAGGTACAAAACTGTACTATGTTCATCGTGCATACAGCTGCAGTCATTACAGATGGGAAGAATCCCAAAGCTAAGTAGGGGTGGCAGGCACTAAGTGGAACTAGGAGGAGCAAGGATGCCCTGCAAGACAGCTGTGGCAAATCCCACTCTAGATTTAGAGTAAAGTGGAAGGTGATAGTGTTTGGAGAAAGTGTGCACTGAACTCCAAGTGGCTGCTTCCAAAATGTCCTTGGTAGGAACCCCCCTGAGGAAAGCTGCAGAGGTAGCTGTGGCCCTGGTGGAGTGGGATCTGATGCTTGAAGGCACAGATTTTCCATGGAAAGAGTAACAAAAGCATATGCAGTGGGCTATCCATTTTGAGATTGTCTGTTTGGAGATAGCCTTTCCTTGAGCACCTGTAGCATAGGACACAAAGAGTTGCTCGGATTTCCTGAATGGCTTTGTCCTGTCCAAATAATAACAAAGTTGTCTGTGAATGTCCAAGGAATGCAGTAGTCTTTCCCCTTTGTTTTGTGGATTAGGGTATAAGGTAGGTAAGTGGATAGTCTGATTCAAAGCTACACTGGATACTACCCTTTGGCATAATGGTAGGGTTGGTTCGTAAGGAAACTCTGTCCTGATGGAAAATGATGAAAGGTTGCACAGCCATGAGGGCCAGTAGTTCCGAAACCCTGCGTGCTGAGGTGATAGCCAGAAGGAAGGCTGTTTTCCATGACAAGTATTGTAGTTCTGTTGAAGCAGCTGGCTCGAAGGGAGGAAGGGTCAGCTTTTCCAATATGATGTTGAGGTCCCAAGCAGGGACTGGTGGCTTCCTTGGGGGTTTTATATTCTTTGCCCCTCTGAGGAACTGTCTTAAGAGAGGATGAGAGAATAAAGGAGGATCTGTGTTGTATTGTGCAGAAATGGCTGAAGCGTGGATTTTGATGGAGGAGAAGGAAAGTCCACTGTTTAACATCTCAGCTAGGTACTGTAAAATTTGAGGTAAATTTATTACCCAAGGATTCTGGCCCTTTTCCTGATTCCAGGCACAAAATCGTTTTCATTTGGCGGAGTAGGCTTTTCTAGTAGAAGGTCTTCTGGCCTCCAAGATGACATCCTGCACCTCCTTGGAGAGGAGGGTCTGTTGGGAAATCAAGGGATTCTCCATGCAGCTAGATTTAGGGTTTTGAGCTGGCTGTGAAGAGTCTTGAAGTTGTGCTGGGACAACAGAAGAGGCACTAGAGGTAGGATCCATGGTGGGGAATGTGTCAGGCTCTTCAGGGGCGGATACCAGTGTTGTCTTGGCCAATCTGGAGCAATGAGAATCATTTTCGGCCTCTCTGCTCTGGCTTTTAGTAGAACTTTGGGCAGCAGAGGAAGAAGCGGAAAGGCATAGACTGTCAACGTTGTCCAACTGAAAGAAAGTGCGTCCACTTTCCAGGCCTGTGGATGATAGGTCCTTGAACAAAATTTTTTCAATTGGTAATTTCTGTGGGTAGCAAAGAGATCTATGTCTGGCTGTCCCCATGCCTGAGTTATCTTTGTGAAAACTTGAGGATGTAACTTCCATTTGTGTGGATCTGTCAAATTTCTGCTTAGGCTCTCTGCCAGTGTGTTTTCCTTCCCTGGCAGGAATTGTGCCTGAAGTTGAATTTGCAATTCCAGTGCTGTGTTCCATAGGGTCATGGCTCGTCTGCACAGGGGGTATGAAGGTGTCCCCCCCCCTGTTTGTTTATGTACCACATCACTGTGGTGTTATCTGTCCTTATCAATAGCTGGCCTGGATGCAGTAGGTCTTTGAAGGCCATAATAGCATTTTGCACTGCTAGCATTTCCTTTTGGTTGATGTGTAGGTGCTTCTCTTTTTGGGACCATTTTCCCTGAATGCACTGATCTGTCATGTGTGCCCCCCCAGGCGTAGTCCGAGGAGTCTGTTGTGATGATTTGAGTTGCTTGAGGTACGCAGAAAGGGAGACCTATGTTTCTTTGGCATGCTTGAGCCCACCACAAAAATTCCTTTTGAAGACATGGAATGAGTGGTATAATTGTTTCCAAGCTGTGACTGTGTTGAGACCATAAGTTTTTTAGGTACCACTGAAGTTTCCTCATATGCAGCTTTGTACATGGGATCAGTAGGATGCAAGATGCCATGAATCCCAGAGCCTGCAGGACTTTCCTTGCAGTCAGCCTGGTGAAGGTTGCCATTTTGCTTTAGTACTGAGACAGTTGCCCTTGTTTGTCTGGCGTGAGGTAGGCCATCTGGGTGGTTGTATTCAAGCTGGCACCCAGGAAAATTATTTGTTGAGAGGGTATTAGTTTTGATTTCTTTTTGTTGACTGTGTATCCCAGAAAGTTCAACAGTTTTATTACAAACGCCAGGTGTTTCAGAAGTATGTCCTTGCTGTCCGCTTGGATCAGGCAGTCGTCCAGATATGGGTATATTTGTATTCCTTGCAGTCTGCAGAAGGCAATTACTGATGCCAGGCATTTCGTAAACACTCTGGGCGCAGTAGATAAGCCAAAGGGCAATGCAGAGAATTGATAATGGGTTGAACCTGCAAGAAATCTGAGGTATCTTCTGCAATCTTGTCTGATAGGGACATGCAGGTATGCCTCCTTGAGGTCCAGTGTTACCAGCCAAGACTCCTTGCCCAGCATGGGAAGAAGCTGCTGTAATGTGAGCATCTTGAATTTTGGTACCTGTAAATATGTGTTTAAGATGGATAGGTCTAAGATAGGTCTCCAATTTTTGTCTTTCCTTGGTACCAGGAATAGTCTGGAATAAAACCCTTGACCTTGTTCTTTTGCAGATACCTCTTGAATCGCTTCCATGTCCATGAGAGCTGAAATTTGTTTTTGTGCCTCTGCCCTTTGATTTTGTTTTTGTGCCTCTGCCCTTTGATTTTGTGGCAGGTTTGGCATGCCTCTCATTTTTGGAAGGGTGTGAAAGTGGAACCTGTAGCCTCTGTCTATAATGTCCAGAATCCATTTGCCTTTTGTAACAATATGCCAATTTCTTGAGAATAATGCCAGTTTTCCGCCCAAAGGTGCTGCCATTAAAGCTTTTCTTGGCAGGTAAGGGGGGGGAAGTCATTGTGTCTGCTTTCTGAATGACTGTGATCTATCTTCTCCACCTCTTGGGGTTGGTGCTTGCCACTGTCTGGCTCTGAAAGATCCTTGAGGTTGCCCTCTACCCCTTGGGCGTCTGTATCTGCCTCTTTGAGGTCTGTCCATGGCTGGAAAGGACCAATTTTTTGAAGGCCAGTTTCTGCTGAAACACGGAGGTTGTACCTGCAGGAAATCTTTCACTGTTTGCATTGATTTTGCTTTTTCCTCCATTTTCTTTAGTACCTCCTCAGCTTTAACACCAAACAATACATCTTTTTGAAGAGGTGCATCTAGTAATTTAGCTTTGACATGATCTGGTAAGGCTTGCTCTTTGAGCCAAGCATGTCTACGTATAACAGACCCTGTAACAGCAGCTCTACATGAGGCCTCTAAAGCATCAAAACCACACTGCAAGGTATGTTTACCCACTTGCTCTGCACCATGCAACAAATCCTGCAACTCTTTTAAATCTGGCTGTTCTGGTTGTGTCATTTTGCTTTTCAACTGAGATAAAAAAAAACTGTTGATACTTTAACATATGGAACTGACAGTTTAATGCCCTCATGGTTAAAGTGGCCGAGGTATACACCTTTTCCCCCTACCTTTCTAAAGCTCTGGATTCTCTCTCTGAAGGTAATGGGTTTTTAGCAGTAGAAGCCTTAATTCCCTTGGGACCCTGTGAAATAGTTTCTGGGTCAGCAGTATGGCTTTTGTATAGGAACTGGTGTGAATCAGGAACCCGGTAATACCTGTCTGGTTTAACAGGAGCTGGAGGTAAAGAATCTGGATTGAGGCTGGCTTCTGTGTACACATCTAATATATCTAAAACAGGAGGGATAGCCAGGGGCCTATGCTGGGGGAGCAAGAGAAAATCCCTGAGCCTTTTCTTGGAATCTGAGTAATCTTGGCCTTCCCAGTGAAAGTGTTCCCTCAATGTATGAAGGGTTTCCCCAAAAGAGTAGTCCCAAGGGGGGGGGGGGAGACCGAGGGAATAGACTCCTCTGCATCAGAGTCTTCAAAAGGAGAATAGGTATAGTCCTGGTCCTCAGAATGTTCAGCGGTAATAGAGGCTTGATCTGAGGAAGGGGAGTCTTCCTCTAATCTGGGCCTTTTGTCCGAGGGGGGTTGAGAACCCCTGATAAGAGTAATCAAATCCTAAGCCATTTTGAGCATCTGTTTTTTTAGGCATGGGGCCTTGAGAGGGGGTCTGAGGTCCCTGTTTTTTGGTTTTCATGGCTGCTTTAGATTTTGTGAAAGCTTTAATAGAGAAGGAGGAAGGCCTGAAGACACCTTGAGAAGTGCCAGGCCTGTCTAAACTCTGAGTTTCCCCGCCAAGAGTGGCGTCGGTATCTGCAGTAGAAATGGGGACCGAGGAGCCTTCGACCTCGGGTACTGAAGACACCGGTACTCAGGGGCTGCGTAGGCGCCTCGCTGAGAACCGGTGAAGCGGTAGTCAGCCTTAGCGTGGTCAGTAGTAGTCGCGGACCTCGTATGTCGGTCCTTATCTTTGCGTCTTTTACTCAAAACTGGAGTCGGAGTATCCAACAACATAATATAATTAATTTTTTTACCAAAATAATGAAGGGCGAACTCCGCCCGACGCTTAATAGTGCGCTTGTTGAATCTAGCACAAAAACGGCAGGCCGAGACGTCGTGGTCTGGGGCTAAGCAAGGTATACAATAAGAGTGGAAATCCTTATGCGGTATTTGCTTCCCACATGAAATGCAATTATTAACTTTGTCTGACATCGGTCTGAGGCAAGAAAAGTTTCCCCAACGGGGTACTTAGCTTTCAAAGACTTTGGCTGAAATATTTTCGTAAATCTCAGGAGCTGGCCGACCGGCACTTGCGAACTGCTTCTGCTTCGGGCACCGCGTGGCAAGAAAGACTGGAGAAGATGGCGTCGGCTGCCTCTTTTATACCCCTGCCGCACTGACGTCAGGGAAGAAGCGACGACAACCGACGCCGGACCTAGACTTTGGAATTCGGCCGACTGAGGACCCGCCTGACGGCAGGATAACCCATCTGTAATGACTGCAGCTGTTTGCACGATGAACATCTTTGGTTCTGTCCAAGTAGAATCTATGCCGTCTGTGTACGTCCAAAGAATGCAGAATTCTCTCCCCCTTGTTCTGTGGATTTGGATAAAAGGTTGGCAGATGAATAGTTTGGTTAAGAGCCACACTGGACACCACCTTAGGCATAAATGTTGGGTTTGTCCTCAGAGAGACCCTGTCTGGATAAAAAATGATAAAAAGGTTCCACAGCCATGAGTGCCTGTAGCTCTGAAACTCGTCTTGCAGAAGTTATTGCTAGGAGCAGAGGTGTTTTCCAAGATAAATACTTTATATCAGCAGTAGCAGCTGGCTGAAAAGGAGGCAGGGTGAGTTTTTCCAAGACATAGTTGTGGTCCCATGCAGGCATTGGTGATCTCCTAGGAGGCCTTAAATTTTTGGCTCCTCTGAGGTACTGTTTTAATAAGGGATGAGAAAAGATTGGTGGCTCTGTATTGTAATGAGCCGAAATGGCAGAGGCATAAATTTTAATAGATGAAAAAGATAGGCCTTTGTCCAGCATCTCAGTTAAGTAATGCAAAATCTGAGGAATATTTGGCACAGCTGTATCAGTTCCTTGTGCCTGGTTCCAAGCACAGAATCTCTTCCATTTTCCAGCATAAGATTTTCTAGTAATGGGCCTTCTGGCATCCAAAATGACATCCATCACAGCTTTGCTGAGAAGTGTGTTTTGTATGTATCCGCCATGCTGCCAGGTTTAAAGTCCTGAGTTGGCTGTGCAAGATCGGATTATTTTGCTGGGACAGTAGATGAGGTAAGGTCCAAGCTGGGCATTGAGACAAGTATTTTAGGATTGGAAACCAGTACTGGTGGGGCCAGTCTGGGGCAATCAGTATTATTTTTGGCTTCTCCTGTCTGACCTTTAGGAGTACCTTGGGGAGGAGACGCAGTGGGGGAAAGGCATATACTGATAGGTTTTTCCAGCTGAAAGATAGGGCGTCCACTTTCCATGCTTGTCTGTGGCAAGTCCTTTTTAGTTAGTAGTTGTGAGGGGAGGCAAATAGATCTATGTCCAGGCATCCCCATTTCCTTGTTATCATGCTGAAGACTTGTGGATCCAGCTGCCACTCATGGGGATCCATGAGATTTCTGCTTAGTTCGTCTGCCAGAGTATTTTTCCTTCCTGACAGGAATTGTGCCTGCAGATGTACTTGGTAAGTTAATGCGGTGTCCCATAAAGTCATAGCTAGTCTGCAAAGGGGGTAAGAATGTGCGCCCCCCCCCTGCGTGTTTATATACCACATGACCGTGGTGGTGTCTGTCTTTATCAGTAGTTGTCCCGGATGAAGTAGGTCCTTGATGGCTGTCAGGGCATTCAGAACAGCTAGCATCTCTTTTTGATTGATATGTAGATGCATTTGGGTTGAGGACCATCTGCCCGGAATACATCTTCCTGCCATGTGGGCCCCCCAGGCATAATCTGATGCATCCGTTGTTATGGTCTGCCTGATTGGGGGTAATGTGAATGGCTGTCCCTTGTTTTAGTGACAAGCCTTTGCCCACCATCGAAACTCTTGTTGTAGGCAGGGAATGAGAGTAATCATGGTTTCCAGGCTGTGGGAATGTTGAGTCCGAACGCTTTTTAGGTACCATTGAAGTTTCCTCATATGCAGTCTTGCATAAGGAATTAGTAGGATGCAGGATGCCATGAAGCCCAAAGCCTGCAGAATTTTTCTTGCAGATAACTGGGCCTTTGTTGCCAACATTTTGAAATAGGTAGTCAGTTGCCTTTGTTTGTGTGGCGTGAGATAAGCCATCCGGACAGTTTTATTTAAGCTTGCACCCAGGAATATTATCTCTTGAGAGGGTACCAGTTTTGACTTCTCTTCGTTGACTGTGTACCCTAGGCATGTTAGAAGTCTTTTCACAAACGCCAGATGTTGCAGAAGAATGTCTTTGTTCTCTGCTTGAATTAGGTAGTCCAAGTAAGGATATATTTGTATTCCGCTGTCTGCAGAATGCAATTACTGGTGCCAGGCACTTTGTAAAGACTCTGGGTGCAGTAGATAAGCCAAAGGGCAGTGCAGAGAACTGGTATAGTGCATTGACCAGCCTTGACTCTGAGGTATATTCTGCAAAATTGTCTGATTGGGACATGCAGGTATGCCTCTTTTAGGTCTAGAGTTACCAGCCAAGCGTTCTTGCCCAGCATGGGCAGAAGCTGTTGCAAAGTCATCATCTTGAATTTTGGTATATCCAGGAATGTGTTCAGAATAGATAGGTCCAGTATTGGTCTCCAGGTCTTGTCAATTCTGGGAACCAAGAACAGGCTTGAGTAAAATCCTTGTCCCTGCTCTTGCTCTGGTACTTGTTGAATGGCCCCCATGCCCATGAGGGATGAGACTTGTTTTTGTGCCTCTGCCCATGGATTTTTTGGCAGATCTGGCCAGCCATTTGCATTTGGCAGGGTATGGACATGTAACTTGTACCCTTGTGACATGATATTTAGATTTAGAACCCACGTGTCCTGGGTTATAATGTGCCAATTTTGAGAAAAAAGTGCTAATTTTCCCCCTAAGGGTGCTGCCAAAGATAAGTGCTTGGTGCAGGCAGGGGGAAGTCTTTCGGACCGTTTCCTGTATGGTTGTGATTTGTCTTCTCCAACTTTGGAGGTAGAAGCACCCCATTGCTTTGACCTGTAGGAAGCTTGAGCCTGGGATCTGCCTCTAGGGTGTCAGGATCTGCCCCTTTGAGGTCTGTCTGACACAGGAAAGGACCAATTATTTGTAGGGCAGTGTCTACTAAACCTAGGTGGCTGTACTTGTAAAAAAATCTTTGACAGTTTGCATAGATTTAGCTTTGTCCATTTTCTTTAACACCTCCTCTGCCTTAACAACAAAGTATCATGCTTGTAAAGGTGCATCTAATAATTTAACTTTGGCGTAATCAGGCAGATTTTGTTCCTTTAACCAAGCATGCCTCCTAATTACAGAACCCGTAACTGCAGCCCTGCAGGTGGCCTCCAAAGAATCAAAACCACATTGCTAAGTATGCTTTCCAACTTGTTCAGCTGCGTGCAATAAATCCTGCATTTCCTTGTTTTCTGCACAGAGTTTAATATTTTCTGTTTAAGCAATGCCATGACATGTTGCTGACATCTGAGCATATGAAACTGACAGTTTAAGGCCCTTATAGCCAAGGTAGCAAATGTGTAAACCTGTTTTCCACAACTATCCAGTGCCCTAGAATCTCTGTCAGAAGGGGTAGGGTTTTTCCCAGTGGAAGCCTTGATTCCTTTGGGACCGTGTGAAATAGTTTCAGGGTCTGCAGCAGGGTTTTTAAAAAGGAATTTATAAGAGTCAGGAGCCCTGTAATATCTGTCAGGCTTAACAGGTGCTGGAGGCAAGGAGTCAGGGGTAAGACTAGACTCCGAAAACACATCATCTACAATATCTAACACACGTGGAATGGCTAGTGGTCTGTGTTGAGGTAGTAAAAGGAAATCCCTGAGCCTCTTTTTAGATTCTGAAAAATCTTGGCCCTCCCAGTGGAAATGCTCCCTCATGGTATGCAAGATTTCCCCAAAAGAATAGTCCTCTGGAGGAGAAGCTGAAGGTATAGATTCTTCAGCATCAGAATCCTCATTGGGGGGAGAGAATATTCCTGATCAGAAGAGGAATCAGAAGAAATAGAAACCTGATCTGAAGATTCATAGTCAGTGTCTTGCCTAGGCCCCTTATCAGGAGGGGGATGGGAACCCCTGATCAAGGTAATTAAATTTTCGGCCATCTTGGGCATCTGTTTTTTGGTTATAGAGGCCTGTCCACGTGGCTCTTGAGTTTGTTTCTTTGCTTTAAAAGGTGCTTTAGTCTTTGACTTTGAAGCGGAGGTTGGTTTAATGTAAAGATGTTTAGGTCCGAATACACCCTCAGAAGCCGGTGCCTGCTCAGTGGCTCCGGACCCATCTGAAGAAATAGTATCAGAGGCTCCAATACCTTGAGTTTCCAGCGGCATGGCCAACTCCACGTGGGAGTCAGTAGCGGCCTGCAACTCTAAAGTAGTGGGCGTCAGGGGCTGCGAAAGCTCCTCACTGAGAACCGGCAACTGGCTTAAGAGAAGCTTCGTCATCGGTTTTGGGCCTCGGCTGTCTATCTCTCCTTTTCTTTGCGTTTTTTGTGAACTCCGGTAGCCGGATGGCTATCCGACAACATTTCTGGATAACTACACCGGCGTCCAAAATAGTTTAAAGCAAAATCACAGCGACACTTAATTGTGCGTTGGTTAAACCTAGCATAAAACCGACAACCAGCAACGTTGTGATCAGGGCCTAGGCAAGGAATACAGTAAGAATGAAAGTCCTTATGAGGTATTTGCTTTCCACAAAAAATACAATTATTAAACTTTTTCTGACATCGGTCTGGAGCAAGAAAAAAGTTTCCCCAACAGGGTACTTGGCTTTATTGAAGACTTCGGAAATGAAACTCTAACATGAAAATCTCAGGAGTCAGCCGACCGACACTTGCAAACTGCTTCTGCTTCGGGCACAGTGCAGCAAGAAAGACTAAAGAAAATCACGTCTGCCGCATCATTTATACCCCTGACGACCTGACATCAGGGGAGGGGCGACAGCAGCCGACGCAGAAACCAGGACTTTTGAATTCAGGCCGACTGAGGGCACCCTGCCAGCAGGATTACCCAAATGTAATGACTGCAACAGTGAAACACGAAGAACATCATCCGGAGATGCCTGCAACACCAAAATGACTGCTCTCATCTCCAGGACACGGATATGCGAATTGGTCTCTTGGGGGGATCACACACCTTGTACTGCCTTCCCAAGAAATGCCCACACTGCAGTTGGGAGGCATCCATGGCTACTGTGGCTACCAGGGGAGACGGAACAAAGTGGTGGCCTAGGAGAGTCTCATCCATACAGGTCCACCACTGAAGATGGTTTCTACACATCTGAGCGAGTCTGACTGGATATGAAAGAGGCTAAATAGACTACTCCACTGTATAACACACAGTAATGTACTAAGTGGACTAATACTATAGATGCTGCCATGGAACCTACAACCTGCAGAACCATTCAGGCAGAAGGAATAAGGATAAGAAATGATTTGTTGAACCTGAGACTTGACTGTGGCCACAAGATTGGGGGGGGTACATAAGCGGTTTGACTTGTACTATTTCAGATGAGCACCAATGAACTCCAGGCTCTGAACTAGTAATAGCTTTGATTTGGGCATGTTGACTGCAATGCCTAGAAATTAGCAACTTTGGAGCAAATAGTTCCTGGTCTGTTCTAGGAGATGCTTAGTTGGAGCAGTGAGGAGCCAGTCGTCTAAGTATGGAAACACCTGAAGCCCTTGCAGTCCCAAGTGAGCTACTACCACTGCCATACACTTGGTAAACACTCTGGGGGCTGTAGTGAGTCCAAATGGCAGAGTTCTGAATCAATAGTAACTGGCTCCCAGCCAAACTGCAAGTGTCCTCTAAATCGGCCTATTTTGATGGGATAGTATGCATCCTTAAGACTGACTGACCACATCCAATCATCCATGTGTTAAACAGGTAGAACAGACTGAACTGTGCCCATTCAGAACTTTGACTTCCTGACATACTGGTTCAGGCTACTTAGATCCAAAACTGGTCTCAGGATCCCTTGTCTTTTTTGTCACTGAAAAGAACTTTGAGTAAATTCTGAATTCTCTCAGGTCTGGTGGGGGGAATTCCTGATCAGATGAGGAATCAGAAGAAATAGAAACCTGATCTGAAGATTCATAGTCAGTGTCTTGCCTAGGCCTCTTATCAGGAGGGGGATGGGAACCCCTGATCAAGGTAATTAAATTTTCGGCCATTTTGGGCATCTGTTTTTTGGGCATAGAGGCCTGTCCACGTGGCTCTTGAGTTTGTTTCTTTGCTTTAAAAGGTGCTTTAGTCTTTGACTTTGAAGCGGAGGTTGGTTTAATGTAAAGATGTTTAGGTCCGAATACACCCTCAGAAGCCGGTGCCTGCTCAGTGGCTCCGGACCCATCTGAAAGAATAGTATCAGAGGCTCCAATACCTTGAGTTTCCAGCGGCATGGCCAACTACACGTGGGAGTCAGTAGCGGCCTGCAACTCTAAAGTAGCGGGCGTCAGGGGCTGCGAAAGCGCCTCACTAAGAACCGGCAACTGGCTTAAGAGAAGCTTCATCATCGGTTTTGGGCCTCGGCTGTCTATCTCTCTCCTTTTCTTTGCGTTTTTTGTGAACTCCGGTAGTCGGATGGCTATCCGACGACATTTCTGGATAATTACACCGGCGTCCAAAATAGTTTAAAGCAAAATCACAGCGACACTTAATTGTGCGTTGGTTAAACCTAGCATAAAACCGACAACCAGCAACGTTGTGATCAGGGCCTAGGCAAGGAATACAGTAAGAATGAAAGTCCTTATGAGGTATTTGCTTTCCACAAGAAATACAATTATTAAACTTTTTCTGACATCGGTCTGGAGCAAGAAAAAAGTTTCCCCAACGGGGTACTTCGCTTTATTGAAGACTTCGGAAATGAAACTCGAGCATGAAAATCTCAGGAGTCGGCCGACCGACACTTGCAAACTGCTTCTGCTTCAGGCACCGTGCAGCAAGAAAGACTAAAGAAAATCGCGTCTGCCGCATCATTTATACCCCTGACAACCTGACATCAGGGGAGGGGCGACAGCAGCCGACGCAGAAACCAGGACTTTGGAATTCAGGCCGACTGAGGGCAACCTGCCAGCAGGATTACCCAAATGTAATGACTGCAACAGTGAAACATGAAGAACATCATCCGGAGATGCCTGCAACACCAAAATGACTGCTCTCATCTCCAGGACACGGATATGCGAATTGGTCTCTTGGGGGGATCACACACCTTGTATTACCTTCCCAAGAAATGCCCACACTGCAGTTGGGAGGCATCCATGGTTACTGTGGCTACCAGGGGAGACAGAACAAAGTGGTGGCCTAGGAGAGTCTCATCCATACAGGTCCACCATTGAAGATGGTTTCTACATATCTGAGCGAGTCTGACTGGATATGAAAGAGGCTAAATAGACCAGTGAACAGTTAGACTCCACTGTATAACACACAGTAATGTACTAAGTGGACTAATACTATAGATGCTGCCATGGAACCTACAACCTGCGGAACCATTCAGGCAGGAGGAATAAGGATGAGAAATGATTTGTTGAACCTGAGACTTGATTGTGGCCACAAGATGGGGGGGGGGGGGGTAAACAAGCGGTTTGACTTGTACTATTTCAGATGAGCACCAATGAACTCCAGGGTCTGAACCAGTAATAGCTTTGATTTGGGCATGTTGACTGCAATGCCTAGAAATTAGCAACTTTGGAGCAAATAGTTCCTGGTCTGTTCTAGGAGATGCTTAGTTGGAGCATTGAGGAGCCAGTCGTCTAAGTATGGAAACACCTGAAGCCCTTGCAGTCCGAAGTGAGCTACTACCACTGCCATACACTTGGTAAACACTCTGGGGGCTGTAGTGAGTCCAAATGGCAGGGTTCTGAATCAATAGTAACTGGCTCCCAGCCAAACTGCAAGTGTCCTCTAGATCGGCCTATTTTGATGGGATAGTATGCATCCTTAAGATTGACTGAACACATCCAATCATCCTTGTGTTAAACAGGTAGAACAGACTGAACTGTGCCCATTCAGAACTTTGACTTCCTGACATACTGGTTCAAGCTACTTAGATCCAAAACTGATCTCAGGATCCCTTGTCTTTTTTGTCACTAAAACGAACAGAGTAAATTCTGAATTCTCTCAGGTCTGGTGGGATTCCCTGAATGACCCTTGTCTAACAGCTTCTGAATTTCTTGAGCTGCAGCTTCTGTCTAACTGGGTGGAACGTTGGGAAGCTTGTTTCTCTTGGGTGATGGTGTATGAAAAAATTGTATAATGTAATCAACCACTGGATATTATGTTTAGCACCCAAGAATCTTGTTAAAGCAGCCCAAGTGTCTGGGTGCAAGGACAAACGTTCCCCCAACTGCCTTCAGAGGCAAGCAGTCAAGGCAGCCCTTCAGGTGAGCGGAAAGGGTCTATTTGGAAAAGAACCTTGGAATCCCTGATTTTACAAGCCCCCTCTGTCACAAGGACAGCATCTTCTATTTGAACTCCCTCATCTGCATCTGAGAGAGATCTCCCCGTGAATCCTGGAAAGACCCTGGGATATATGGAAACACATTTTATTATCTCCTCTCATTCTTTGAGAAGGATCGTTGAGGGGTAGAAAAGTGAATCCCTACGGCAGACAGGGTCTTTCTTTCCTATTCACTGTAGGAAAGCATTTCTTTCACAGAGGGGCTAAACAAGGAAGTTCCCATCAAAAGGAGCATCGATGAAAGATGACTGGAAAGTCTCCACAAAATCGCATAACTGTGTTCAGGTGCGTCTTCTTACAGCAATGCCTGAATCGGCAACTCCTTTGATATAGATAAAAGAGTGGCCAGCTGCAAGGATTATGTCTTATGATCCTATGGAGACAGGGACTCAGACTTTGAGAGTTCCTTATTCATATCCTTCTGCTGCCTTGTAAAGTGCTCCAAAAAGTTCAAAGACCACAAAGCAAAGGTCACTGATGCAAATACACACTTTTCAAATCTGTCTAGTGCCCCACACTCGACAAAGGAGCTCTGTTCTTGGTGGCTGTCACCACAACCATCGCATTGACAGAACACCTTTACTCCAATATGGTCTACCTTTCAGAGAAACTAAAATTTTATCCGGTCGACAAGGGATCAGTTCAACACAGTCTGGTCCCTTCAATGCCTGGCGACTAGGTCGATAAGCTCATTGGACAGGGAGAGCCACTCAAGAATTAGATGGGGAAGAAGCAAAAGCTTCCAAGAATACAGACTCCTGAAGGGATGGGTTATCTGAGGACCAACCACCTCTCTGCTTAACATCTCCAAAGGAGGCATCACCTGGTGATGTGGTGGACCCTTCCCCTTCACTGAAATTAGTACCTTCTGTGAGAGATTCCATAGGAGAACCTATGTGCCGCCTCCTGCATGCTCTCTTTCAGTGAACTCCTTCAGTGTGATGTTATGGAGAGGTGTCTGAACAGAGGGGTAGTTCCTCTATGGGGACCATGCGGACAAACCTTGGTACTGGCTGTCCCCTGAGCAGTAGGCTTTATGGGATCAATGCTCAGAAAGTACAGTTGTGTACGCTTACCATAAATGTAGATGTTAGAGTGTATTCACTGCTGCAGTAATCACATTTGGGTTATCTGCTTGCAGTAGCCCTCAGTCAGCCAGATTATCAAAGTCTTGGGTCCTGCGTCGAATGCTGTTTCATCTTCCATGACGTCAGGTCGTCAGGGGTATAAAGCATGCAGCAGACGCCATTACATCAGTTTTTCTTGCCCTAGATGTCAGGTGCCCCCATAATGGGAAGCAATTATATACAAGGTTACACCTCCAACAAAAAAGCAAATACACCAAAAAGCTTTAAGCATAGCAAACAAAGATAGAGGTATAGTCAATAGAAGTCAGGGGGCTGGAGGGAGGGTAACCAGGACTGCAACAGTGAATACACTCGAACATCTACATTTATGGTAAGTGTACACAACTGTACTATGTTCTTCGTGTTTCACTGCTGCAGTCATCACACATTTGGCTAGATTCCCAAAGCTAAGGATGGGAGGAGGTAATTAGATAGTATAAGGCCCTGCAAGACTGCAGTGGCAAAGCCAGCTCTGGATTTAGAAAAAAATAGCAAGTGGTAATGCTTGGTGAAGGTATGTACAGAACTCCCAGGTAGCAGCTTCTAGGATGTCCCTGGTAGGGACACCTCTGAGAAAGGCTGTAGAGGTAGATGCAGCCCTGGTTGAGTGTGGTCTTATCCCCAGTGGGATAGGTTTTCCATGGTGCTTATAGCAGAAATGAATGCAATGGCCTATCCATTTAGAAATTGTTTGCTTTGAAATGGCCTTCCCCTCTGCCCCTGCAGTAAATGCTACTAGCAGCTGTTCAGATTTCCTTTGAGGTTTAGTCCTGTCCAAGTAAAATCTAAGTTGTCTGTGCACATCTAAGGAGTGCAGTATCCGTTCCCCTTTGTTCTGTGGATTAGAAAAGAAGGTTGGCAAATGAATGGACTGATTAAGAGCCACACTGGATACTACCTTGGGCATGAAGGAGGTATTGGTCCTGAGGGACACCCTGTTCGCATGAAAGATGATGAAAGGCTCCACCGCCATAAGGGCCTGTAATTAAGACACCCTTCTTGCTGAAGTGATTGCTAAAAGGAAGGCAGTTTTCCAAGAAAGGAATTTTAACTCTGCACTTGCAGCTGGTTCAAAAAGAGGTAGAGTGAGTTTTTCCAATACAAAGTTAAGGTCCCAGGCTGGAGTTGGGGCTCTCCTGGGTGGTCTTAAATTTTTGGCCCCTCTGACGAACTGCTTGAGCAGTGGATGAGAGAAGGGGGGGGGGTCTGTGTTGTAATGAGCTGAAATGGCTGAGGCATGAATTTTGATGGAGGAAAAGGAAAGGCCCTTGTGAAGCATCTCAGTTAAGTACTGAAGAATCTGAGGTAAACTGGGTGCTGCTGTGCCCATCCCTTGAGTTTGGTTCCAGGAACATAATCTTTTCCATTTTTCAGCATAATATTTTCTAGTACTAGGCGTCCTTGCCTCCAGAATGACATCCAAGGTAACGGAGAGATCAGGTAATTAGCCAGGCTGCCAGGTTCAGGGTTTGAAGCTGAGGATGTAGAATCTGGCCCTCCAGCTGGGACAGCAGAGTAGGGGTCTGAGGCAGGTGCCATGGTGCCAACAGTGACACATTGCGCAAGAGGGGGTTATCAGTGTTGGCGTGGCCAGTCTGGTGCAATCAGCATCACCCTTGGTTTGTCCGGTTTGATCTTTGGTAGTACTTTGGAGAGGAGAGGGAGAGGAGGAAAGGCATAAACAGATAGATTTTTCCAGGTGAAGGGCAGGACATCCACTTTCCAAGCTTGTGGGGAGTCCTTGTGCAGAATTTTTCCAATTGGTAGTTCTGGGGGGGAGGCAAACAGGTCTATATCTGGGGTCCCCCATTTATCAACATGTTGAAAGTCTTTGGTTCCAGTTTCCACTCGTGTGGGTCCATGAGATTTCTGCTTAGTCTGCCAGTGTATTTAGCTTTCCTGTCAGGAATTGAGCCTGTAGATGCACTTGGTAGCTCAAGGCTGTGTTCCACAGAGCGATGGCTAGTCTGCAGAGGGGGGTACGAATGAGTACCCCCCCCCCTGCTTGTTTATGTACCACATAACAGTGGTGTTGTCCGTCTTTACCATTAATTGTCCTGGAAGAATGTGGTCCTTGAAGGCTGTCAGAGCATTCCGTACAGCTAACATTTCTTTTTGATTGATATGCAGGTGCATTTGACTTGGGTTCCATTTGCACTGGATGCACTTCCCTGCCAGGTGAGCCCCCCATGCATAGTCTGATACGTCTGATGTTGGGGTCTGGGTGGCAGGGGGTACAGTGAATGGTAGTCCCTTGTTTTGGTGGCAAGCCTCTGCCCACCGAAGGAACTCTAACTGCAGGCGAGGTATGATAGGAATCATTGCTTCTAGATCCTAATGTTGACACCATACGCTTTTTAGATACCATTGTAGTTTCCTCATATGCAGTCTTGCATATGGAATTAAGAGAATGCAGTAGGCCATGAACCTCAAAGGCTTGCAGTATTTGCCTTGCAGATAGCAGGATTTTTGTGGTCATTAATTTAAAGTAAGCTGTCAAATGAATTTGTTTCTCTGGCGTGAGGAAAACCATCTGGGAAATTGTGTTCAAGCTTGCTCACAGGAATACAACTTGACAGGGTACACAATGAGATTTCTTTTCGTTTACGGTGTACCCCAGACAAGTTAGCACCTTCTGTACAAATGACACATGATTCAAAAGTATGTCCTAGCTTTCTGCCTGAATTAGACAATCATCCAGGTATGGGTACATTTGAATATTTCTTTGCCTGCAAAATGCAATGACTGGAGCTAGGCACTTTGTGAATAGCCTGGAAGCAATAGATAAGCCAAAGGGCAGTGCAGAGAACCAATAGTGCAAGTAGCCTGCTTTGAAGCGTAGGTATCTTCTGCAAGACTCCCTGATTGTGATGTGCAGGTAGGCTTTCTTTAAATCCAGTGTTGCCAACCAGGCATCCTTGCCTAGCATAGGAATCAAATGAAAAGTTAACATCTTGAATTTTGGGATCACCAAAAAGGTGTTTAAGATAGAGAGGTCCAGGATAGGACGCCATGAGTTGTCTTTTCTGGGTACCAGGAAAAGTCTCGAGTAGAAACCTTGTCCCTTTTCCTCTTCTGGTACAGTTTGAATAGACTTTCTACTTAAGAGAGAGAGAGAGAGAGAGTACTTGATTTTGAGCCTCTGCCCACTGATTTGGGGGTAGATCTGGCCAATCATTTGAGGTTGGTAAAATGTGGAAGTGAAATCTGTATCCTTGGGATACTATATTTAAAAACCCATTTGTCCTGGGTAATGAGTTCCCAGTTTTTTGCCTGCAGAGCAATCTTTCCCCCTAAAGGAGTAGTCAGTTGAGAAGGGCTTGGAAGTTTTAAAGTTAAGTCATTGAGACAGTTTACCATTGGAGGGGGGGGTCTTACTACTACCCGATTTGGAAGTGGGAGCCCCCCACTGCTTAGTCCTGTGCGTACCTTGGGACTGAAGCCTGGGTGCTCTGCTGGTTCTGGGTTTGGACTGAAGTCCTGGAAGAGGCAGGAAAGGACCAATTCTTAGAGGGCCAATGCCTACTAAATCTTGGAGGCTGTACTTGTAGGAAATCCTTAACAGTTTGCATAGATTTAGCTTTTACCTCCATCTTTTTAAGTACTACTACTGCTTTTTTGCCAAACAGACGGTCCTGATTTAAGGGAGCATCCAGCAATTTAGCTTTAACATGATCGGGTAAAGATTGTTCCTTAGGCCAAGCATGCCTTCTAAGTACAAACCCAGTGGCAGCAGCCCTGCAAGATGCCTCTAGTGAATCAAAACCACATTGCAAATATGTTTTCCAACTTGTTAAGCAGAATGCATTAAATCCTGTAAATCCTTAATTTCAGCACAGTGAGGAATCAACATCATTTTCTGTTTGAGCAATCCAATAATATGCTGCTGATACTTTAACATATGAAACTGACAGTTTAAGGCCCTAATGGCCAAGGCTGCAGAAGTGTATACCTTCTTACCCCACCCTGGAATCTCTATCAGATGGGGCAGGATTTTTGGCAGTGGTAGCCTTAATGCCCTTGGGTTCCTGTGAAATTATCTCAGGATCCGCAGTAGGATTTTTAAAAAGGAACTTGTGAGAGTCAGGAACCCTATAATATCTATGAGGTTTTCTGGGAGCAGGCGGTAAAGAATCAGGGGCCAATCTAGATTCCGAAAAGGCATCATCAACAATGTCCAGTACAGGGGGGATAGCTAAAGGCCTGTGTTGGGGCAGGAGTAAGAAATCCCTAAGCCTCTTTTTAGAATCAGAGTAATCCCGGCTTTCCCAGCAAAAATGCTCCCTAAAAGTATGCAAGGTTTTACCAAAAGAGAAATCAGAGTCCTCAGGAATAGAGTCCTCTGCATCAGAATCCTCACAGATAAGGGTAAATCCTGGTCATCAGAGGAAACAGAAATTTTAGAATCCTGATCAGAAGTATCATAAGCAAATTCAGTCCTAGGTCTCTTAGAGGGGGAAGGTTGGCTCCCCCTGATTAAAGTAATAAGGTCTTCAGCCATTCATATGTTTTTTAGGCATAGAGGCCTGACCATGCGGTCTGGGCATCTGTTTTCTAGGCATGGATCGAGTTGTAGGCCTTGCAAGAGAAGATGGCATCTGTTTAATATGCAAGTCAGTAGGCCTGAATACACCCTCAGAAGCTGGTGCCTGCACAGCGGCTCTGGACCCATCCAAGATATGGACATGCGCAGGTTCCACAGTTGAAGCATCTCGCGGCATACCGAACTCCGAATGGGTCTCAGTAGAGGGCTGCAAAACTGAAGTAGCAGGTATCAGGGGCTGCAAAAGCGCCTGAGTACCGGTGAACTGGCGACTAGCGTAGGAGAAGCGTCGTCAACTTTGGACCTAGGTGGCCTGTCTCTGTCTTTATCTTTGTGTTTTTTCGGAATGTTGGTAGTCGGGTGGCTTACCAAAGACATAACTGGATAACTGAACAGAGTACCAAAATATTTAGAAGCATAAACAGGAGACAAATAGTTTGTTGTTTAAATAAGGCACAAAACCGACAGCGAGGTACATCGTGGTCAGGACCTAGGCAAGGAATACAGTACAAATGAAAATCTTTGAGGTATTTGCTTTCCACAAGAAATACAATAATTGACTTTTACTGACATCCAAAGTTTCCCCAACAGGGTACTTGGCTTTAGTTGAAGACTTCAGTTCTGAAACTCGAAACGAAAATTTCAGGAGTCAGCCGACCGGCACTTGCGAACTGCTTCTGCTTCGGGCATCACATGGCAAGTAAGACTGATGTAATGGCGTTGGCTGCATGCTTTATACCCTGATGACCTGACGTCATGGAAGATGAGAGCATCTGACGCAGGACCAAAGACTTTGATAATCAGACCGACTGAGGACTACTGCAAGCAGATAACCCAAATGTGATGACTGCAACACTGAAACACAAAGAACATCCAAAGGGGTATAGGGTGTAGGATCCAAGGAGGAATGACAGAACAACTTCAAAGGCCGATAGACCTAGAAAAGCTGTGGCAAGCCTCAGTGGAGTAGAGACCACCAAGGCAGGCAAGCAAATACTCTGACTGGATCCATGCCTCAAGGAGGGAGCTGGACCCAAGCTATTTAACTCTGAGGCTCCAAGGGGGGCAAGGAAGGCTCCGATAACAGAGTCTATCCAAGTCCCAAAGATCTGATGCCGATTCTTCATCTCCAAGAGTCATCCCAATCCGAGGGAATAGGAGCAGAACTGATCAGGGATACAGTTGGAGTCGAAAACAGGATCCTTTTTGGCTCCTACACTCATACTCTTGGAGCTCTTGGATTCTGAGGCTCAAACTGAATGACAAATCGAAGGAGTACACAGATGGAAGAATCGCAGATCTGATGGGAGACAGAGACAGAATATCCCCATCTGGATCTGAACTATGAGGAACTTCCTCATCATCCTAACCACTTCTGCTTCTGAGAGACTTCAGAAGGACCTAATGGATGAGGTGGTCGACTGAGGTCTGGAGTTCTTTCTCAGGGTTTGCATAACAGCAGAATGGAGCCAAAGAGATACAGGATCTATGATAAACTCAAACGTATAAGTTCTCAACACCTGAGAAGTACCTGTGATCAGATTTGAGAATTTTGCATCTGTGGGTTGCACAGGAAGAGTACAATACATTACTATCAGATCCAAAGCCTTAGGAATCTGTAGACTTCTTTGGCTCTGATGAATTTGAATCCGAGAACTTTGAAACTTTTTTGGCAGCTCAGAGGATGTAAAAGTCTTCGGAGACTTTGGCAGAGATCTCCTGTGCTCCGAAGGAGCCTGAAAAAGATTTACTGGGGGGTTGAGTCCCTGAGGAAGAAGATGATGTAAGCAGTAGTAACCCTGTCAGCTACAGCCCTAGTTTAATAATGCACAAATGATACAGTCCATACCAAAGTGCACTGCTCCTAAACAATAAATACACTCCCTTTGGACATCCGAATTTGGGATTTTGTGTCCACAGTAAGTACATTTTTAAAACCTGTAGGGTTTTCAGCCATAACAAACACTGTAGACTACAGAAAAGGCTATACATGAAAAGGAAAAGAACGAACATCAAGATGAAAAACTTGTAACAAAAAAAATCCCAGTAGCCTTGAATCCTTGGAATTAAAATGAAATCTTTATTTCACAAACAGGACCACGAAACCAAAACACGAAAAAACAAAGTTGTGGAACTAAGCGCTTTCACCCTCACGTCCTAGGGCTAACTGGAGAAATTC